>NW_024532789.1:0-136283 GCF_016097555.1 Gigantopelta aegis
ATATGTAGTGTAAACACTACCAGTATCAAGATTGCAGGATATACCATACCTCTTCAGAAGTGGTAGGCAGATACAAACATTTCTTGATAACTCAAAGCCATAGGGACATTCATCCATGTATACTTTTATGAAGACTGAAGGAAGAAGAGGTAATATTGGTGATAGTATCAGTGTACCAAACACTTGTGTCTGATCAGTAAATATGTTAAATGATAAGACATTACATTTTGTTGCTAGAGTCTGTTTCATAACTTGTCAGACCTAACAAGCCATGAAGTATCAAAAAATGAGTATACAACACCATGTGTTGGGTTGATGATTGATCACAAGATACTAATACTAATAAAAGTTTCCCCAGGGGAGGTAGTTATGGTTACTGTGGTGGTATCATTGATGCATTGAGGCCTTTTCCTTCAGTTTCATTACATATGCAGAGAGCAGTTGGAAATTGTGACACATCTAAATTACTTGTGATATTAAACACTGTTGATACAAGTCTGGTAACTTTGAGGGATCTATGGTAAATTGGTATTAGGAAATTGAGAACAGTTATAAATAGGATATCCATATAAGGAATGTCCAGTTAACGTAGCACTGTATATCCATGAAAGTTAAGTTAATATCAGGAGGTAGATATGTAGAGTAAATAAACTGTTCCTCCATTTGAAATTGAATAGCACAATGAGGTCTAATGATATTCTCAGGCTCTAGAAAAATTGCTCCACCTATTGTGTAAACAGTGTTTCTAATAAATTTTACATGGAGTCTTTGAGTAAAATAAATTGTTGAATGAGCTGACAATCTGAGTGCAGCTCCAAAGAATGCATGATTGTCAATAAATTCCATGTAGCCATATAAATAGAGGTTACATAATAAACAATATATTGCACTACCTCTGTTATTAGTGAACATTGTGTCTTTTGGTTTGAGACCATAAAGATTGACTTCCTTAAATTGTTGAAGTGAAATAACACTGTTTGCTGATGAAGACAATGCACCATTGTCATATGCTTTAATGCCATACAAATGAATTATAGTATTTTCACTACAAAAAGAGCCCCTACATTCAATATGCATACAACCTCCAGTGACATAAGCTTCATTGTTGTAACAGGAAATATTTTTCAAATAATAGATCAGAGACATTTGAATTAGATATTTGAATAATAAGCCCAGATCCAACTTGAGCACCGCTATGATCCTGAAACACACTGTTTTATAGTAACAATAGGTTCATTAATTATATCTTGAACAACACTATCAATGAAAAGAGTTAATCCTAGTCCTCGACTTCTATGGGAACCTCCTTTATTACTAGAGAATATACATTGATCATACAAAGCTGTAAACGATGTTCCTTCTATTATAACTGAAGTACCTCCACCAATATTGTTAAACAAAGTAGCTATTGTTTACCATATAGTCTCAATGGTACAGTGAAAATGATAGAATAGATGGAAAGTCCACCAGCATGAGAAAAGATGACATCAGGATTTTGTTGAGTATATCCAATTTGTAATTGTTAAGTGGATTGTTTTATTATTAAGAGAGATTTGCACTGTTGATGATCACTTCAGTATCATTATTACTAGCTACTTGTCCGTAATATTATGAATATCCAGAACCTGAACAAAAATGACTACCAACATTAGAACAGTCATTGACTTGCTGCACATCTTGTTCATACAAACCAGAATTAGTTATTATAATGTTATCAAATTGTATAGTTCAAGTACATTGACAGCTAAAACAGCATATCCAAAATATTCCACTATAGTTATATCATGTAATCTGACATTGGTTGAGTTAAGAAACAACAGAACTGTCTGTAGTTCATACAATAATTGATTTGTGCTAGTGCTGTTAAAAGTATAAATCAAATCTTTCATAATTATTCACCACAGTTCTTAAATACAATGTTAGAAAGGGTCAAATTTGTACCAGAGACAAAGACAAACCCTTGACTTGTAAATGACCTTTCTACTGACCTTTTACAGGTCACAATAGCAGGGTCATTGGATGTTATCTGTAGATTGTGTACATTGTTAAGTGTACATGATGTTCCATTTGAGATTATATGATTGCCATTTGAGAGTAGAAGAGTGGTATCATTTAAAGATATAGAAGATTTACTACAGAGATAATACTCAAGAGTAAATTCCTGTCCTGTAGCTTGAACATTGATGACATTTCTGGCTTTAGCAGCCCACACAATAAAAAGGAGACCAAAGAAGACAATCTGCAAGAACATAGACATTATAACAAACTAAAACACTTTGTAAATCAATAATTCCTCTCTAGTCTAAACTCTGTTTGCTTCGACTTCTCAAAATGTAATTTTTAACTTTCCTAACCACCTGACAATGTGTTGGATTCTTTTGGTTTTTTATGATAATATTCACAGACATTTTCTAAGTATTCATTTTACAACCCTCATATAAATTCACGTGTATAATCTCCTCTAAGGTATCACCTCTAGTCTGTAAGGTCAAAACCAACTGGTGTATCACACTTAATAATCGTATCTTGTGACATCTAACATAAATGTCTTGTATATATCTATATAATAAATATATAGACTATTATATAATGATGTAAACATGAGTAAAATATCAATATTGTCTTTCTCTAATCTCTATCTCTATTTCTCTCTATGTAGACTGTTGATGGTCTTCCAAAGCTCAAACATGTTTCTTTTCAACTCCGTTTACCTCAATATAGTAGTCAGCAGATCTTAGCTGAGAGATTACGTTATGCTGTTAGACATTGTCGATCTATTGACATGGATAATTACATGTTACGTAGGAACACTAGTGTTGGAGGGGGTGGAGACTCTGATGATTATGATGATGATGAAGATCTCTATTCAGATTAGTTGGTAATTTTTAATTTATTTACATAAGTCAATTATTCTGACTTTTTGTTTACCTTTTATTTTTTTAATCTAGTTATAATGTGTGGTTGTATAAATTAATTGTTTTTTATAATTTTATTTGTTGTTACAAATGTTTATGATTGATATCAAGTTGTTTTGTTAAAAAAGTCAAAAAAATTAACAAAGTCTAACTTTATATATAGATATTTCAAGAAAATAAATTGAATCAAAAAAAACTTTTATAACTTAATTCTAAACATGTATGTAAACAAGTTATAGTACTATTCCTATCCTTTCTAATGGACAGTACTAGAACATTAATATTATTGTTACTGTAATGTACTTGTATTTCAGTTGTGATTGTCAAAAAGAAGGACAGGTTAATTGAGGAGACTTGGTATACAACAATTGGTTTTGTTTATGAGACTCAAAATAGAACTCCTTGTATGTATTTAGCTAATTGTCATAATACTAACTTAGAAATTAAAAGTGATTTGATGACTTGGACCAATTTTTAATTATTTATAAAATGATCATGGACTATATAGTCCATGGTTTGAATTAAAAAATAGTCCAATATGATATGTAACAAAATCATTTTAAATTTTTATAAGGTTAGCTATATATCCTTGTTACACAGAGGAATTGAATGTGGTCAGAAAATGTTGCTAAAAGTCTGTAAAAGAAATTCATTAATTTACATGTATATGTATTATAACAAGTAAAACAAGGGATATTATAGTCTTTAAAAATTAATGCAAAACAGTTAAGAACAGTAATATTATTGTTACTTAACAAGGAGCTAAAAGCTAGTACTCTAACTTCATAAAAAAAATTATCTAGACAATTTCGACTTCCTGAAACAAGAGTTAGTAAGATATCTCAATGGATTCCAGTTTTCCAAAAAGAAAGAGGAGTAAGTCAATTATTAAGTACACTTCATATAATGCTACAAATTAGCCACAAGTGTAGTTATTTTCTCCTCAGCTAGGTATATAAACAATTGGATTTGGTTATGAAGCTTAATAAAAAACTTCTTAATTGTACACAATTGTCATAATACTAACTTCATGTAAAAATTAAAAGTAATTTGATGACTTGGACTAATTCTCAGCTATTTACAAAATGACCATGGACTGTATAGTTCATAATTTGAATTAAAAAATTCCTAACAATCATACATAAACAAAATCACTTGAAATTTTTTTAAAGTTAGCTATATAGATGCTTGATGTATATTTTCACAGAATAATTGTATGTGGTCAGAAATGTTGCTAAATCATAGTGTATAAAAACTAAAAAAATTCTTAAATTTACATGTACATGTATAATGTTACATATACAACTAGTAAAAATAAAGGGTATTATAATATTTAAAAATAATGCAACAGTAATATATTATTATTGTCTCTTAACTCAAGCTACAAAAACAACAACAACAAAACACAAGTATAATAATAACTAACAACAACAATAACAACTACAAGGAAAGTCTGTAATAATAACAATAGCAACAACTGTAATAAACAACAATAACAACAACAAAAAACATGATTAGCTTTATGTCATACAAACATCTGAAAGTAGTGTCTCTCTTAGTTCTGGTGATTCATGTGACAAATCTGTTATAAGATCATCAAAGTCATGATACATAGTGAATTTGGAAATATTCACACTCTCTTCAACCTGGTTCAAATTGTCAATATGTTTTGGTACAGATTCATTGGTTGAATTGTCTTTGACATCTTTTCCTACACTTTAACACTTTGTAAATATGGTATATGATGATGACCCAAAATAATAAAATACAACACAGTCATTAAGAATCCAGTAGCACCGAAGAACACATAATCTGTGTCATTCTTGACAAAAAAATTATTGCTATGTCACTATTGACCTAAAGTTGTGCTTGTCATCACAATCAAATCCAAAATGTTCACTGCTTGACTACAAAATGGTCTTATATATGCTTGAACCATAACAAAAAGCTAAAAGGGTAGCTTTATAAACAGAAGGTACTTGTACAGGAAATCTTGTAAATATAAATGCAACAATAGATATAATAAAGAGATACCAGAGTCGAAAACCAAACCAACATCTCCATTTATCCTTGTAGGTCCAAAGTGTGCATCAAGAAATGGTCTCATTTTGTTAACCCATTTATATTTGGACATAAATGGAAGAACAGTTAGTAATATAGTGTATGGAAGGATAACAAACAAAAGGAAGAAAAGAGCTATCACAACTAAAAAAAATGTCCTACATCTCTAAAATAAAGTACATTTCCGTCAACAGTCCATCTAATTGTTTTCTCAGTAGAAGTTTCTACAGTGATAAATGTTCCATGCATCTACAATAGCATTTACTAATTTAGTATATGACAAGAAAAACTAGAGTAGCCAACACTTGTACAGAATAGTGAGAAGTATGTCTTGCCAGTTTAGTTGAGTATCTACTAAGTTGTATGAACACAAAGACTATCACAATAAGATATAATGGAAAAGCAAACTGTAAAAAATGTTTTAACTAGTTCTGTCATTCCATCATAAAAGCACAGAGGAAAAGCCAAGATTAAGACTGCAAAGATTTAACCAGACAAATAAAATTTTGGCTGGAACAGATGGAAATTTGGTCAATACCTAGCCTACTTATAGTTGTAAAGACATTAGCATAGAATATTATGCTTGTAATAGTACCAGTAGCAATACTGATACGTAATACAAACAATATAATGACCAGTAATACTCCAAGAAAGCCAAATGCTACTAAAGTAAACAACCAATAGTTAGAACATTTAAAACATTCCCTGTCTCCAAAGACAACACTATAATTGGCTTTACAACTTCCACACACTATACCATTTCTATTACACGACATGAGTCAAAATCAATAATTGTTGTGGTCATGTTTAAATCCAGTATACTACAATAATTATAAAGTACAGTGGGTCACTCACTGCAGTTATATTACTATCAGGTATTAGACCAACCCATTTTGTAATATGGTAGTGTAACACTACCAGTATCAAGATTGCAGGATATACCATACCTCTTCAGAAGTGGTAGGCAGATGCAAACATTTCTTGATAACTCAAAGCCACAGGGACAGTCACCCATGTATACTTTTATGAAGACTGAAGGAAGAAGAGTAATATTGGTGATAGTATCAGTGTACCAAACCTTTGTGTTTGATTAGTAAATATGTTAAATGATAACACATTACATTTTTGTTGCTAGAGTCTGTTCAATAACTTGGTCAGACCTAACAAGCCATGAAGTATCAAAAAAAAAAATGAGTATACAGCACCATGTGTTGGGTTGAAGATTGAATCCACAGACAAAATACTAATATTAAAGTTTTCCCTGGATAGGTAGTTGTGTTTATTGTGTTATCATTGATGCATTGAGGGCCTTTTCCTTCAGTTTCATTACATATACAGAGAGCAGTTGGAACTGATGACACATCTAAATTACTTGTGATTAAACACCTGTTGATACAAGTCTGGTAACTTTAAGGGATCTATGATAAAATTGGTACTAGGAATTGAGAACAATTGTAAATAGGATGTCCAAATAAGGAATGCCAGTTAACATAGCACTGTTATCCATGAAGGTTAAGTTAATATCAGGAGGTGGATATGTAGAGTAAATAAACTGTTCCTCCATTTGAAATTGAATAGCACAATGAGATCTGAGCTTGTTCTCATCCACTATATAAATAGCTCCACCTGCTGTATAAACAGTGTTTCTAATAAATTTTACATGGAGTCTTTGAGTAAAATAAATGGTTGAATCAGATAACAATCTGAGTGCAGCTCCAACAACTGCATTATTGTCAATAAATTCCATGTAGCCATATAAATAGAGGTTACATGATGAACAATATATATTACACTACCTCTGTTATTAGTGAACATTGTGTCTTTTGGTTTTGAGACCATAAAGATTGACTTTCCTTAAATTGTTGAAGTGAAATAACACTGTTTGCTGATGGAGACAATGCACCATTGCAATGTGCTTTAATCCCATATAATTGAAGTATAGTATTTTCACTACAAAAAGAGCCCCTACATTCAATATGCATACAATCTCCAGTGACATAAGCTTCATTGTTGTAACGGAAACATTTTTCAATAATAGATCATAGACATTTGAATTAGATATTTGAATAGTAAGCCCAGATCCAACTTGAGCACCGCTATGATCCTGAAACACACTGTTAGTAATAGTAAAAATAGGTTTCATTAATTATATCTTGAACAACACTATGAATGAAAAGAGTTAATCCTAGTCCTTGACTTCTATGGAACCTCCTTTTTACTAGAGAATATACATTGATCATACAAAGCTGTAAATGATGTTCCTTCTATTATAACTGAAGTACCTCCACCAATATTGTTAACAAAGTAGCTATTGTTTACATATAGTCTCAATGGTACAGTGAAATTGATAGAATAGATGGAAAGTCCACCAGCATGAGAAAAGATGACATCAGGATTTTGTTGAGTAATATCCAATTTGTAATTGTTAGGTGGATTGTTTTTTATTAAAAGAGATATTTGCACTGTTGATGATCACTTCAGTATCATTATTACTAGCTACTTGTCCATAATATATTATGAATACTCCAGAACCTGAACAAAAATGACTACCAACATTAGAACAGTCATTAACTTGCTGCACATCTTGTTCATACAAACCAGAATTAGTTATTATAATGTTATCAAATTGTACTAGTTCAAGTACATTGACAGCTAAAACAGCATATCCAAAATATTCCACTATAGTTATATCATGTAATCTGACATTGGTTGAGTTAAGAAACAACAGAACTGTCTGTAGTTTCATACAACATGATTGAGTTGTGCTAGTGCTGTTAAAGTTATAAATCAATCTTTCATCAATTATTCCACCACAGTTCTTAAATACATGTTAGAGAGGGTCAAATTTGTACCAGAGACAAGACAAACCCTCGACTTGTAAATGACCTTTCTACTGACCTTTTACAGGTCACAATAGCAGGGTCATTGGATGTTATCTGTAGATTGTGTACATTGTTAAGTGTACATGATGCTCCATTGGAGATTATGTGATTACCATTTGAGAGCAGAAGAGTGGTATCGTTTAAAGATATAGAGGATTTATTACAGAAGATATACTCAAGAGTAGATTCCTGTCCTGTGCTTGAACAGCAATGACATTTCTGGCTTTAGCACCCCACACAGTAAAAAGGAGACTGAGGAAGGCATTTGCAAGAACATAGACATTATAGCAAACTTCAACCACTTTGTAAATCAATAATTCCTCAATTGTCTAGTTTTTTAATGCTTAATCATATGAAATGTCATGTGATATATATATATTAGTAGGTAATATGAATGGGTAAACTCATGATTTGATTTACAATAAAGGACTATTTTCTGTGACCTTATTTTTGAAAAGGGACCACTGTTGAAACATCTCAAAAAAACAGTTTTTCATACACACAATTGCTATACATGTAACAACCATTCATGGTAATTACTTATACAAACTGTTTTTTTTGAGTGTTTTTACCAGTGTTCCCTTTGGATAAATGAGGTCACAAATGTTTTGACAGAGTGGGTCTCTTATTGCAAATCAGGTCAAAAAATAATGTGTAACTAAAGTGATAAATCAGACTCTCTCTCTCTCCTCTCTCTCTTTCTCTCTCTTTCTAGACTGTTGATGATCTTCCACAGCTCAAACATGTTTTCTTTCACTCCGTTTACCTCATATAGTAGTCAACAAGATCTTAGCTGCAGCTGAGAAACTACGTTATGCTGATAGACATTGTCGATCTATTGACATGGATGATTACATCTTACGTAGGACATTAGTGTTGGAGGGGGATGATGGATGATGAAGATCTCTTCTATTCAGATTATTGTTAATTATTACACACAAGTCAATTATTCTTTTTACATTGTACTTATAGAATTGGAAATTTGAATTGACAATAGTTCTCATAATATTGCAGGTTATAATATAAGCTCTATATTAATATTTCATTTGTTATAACTAACGCATAAGTTACATAATTTATTTAGTTAAATCAAAAAATAATCATCTAGCTTACAGGAAATTAACTTATTATATATTCCCATGACATACATCAAATTCTGAAATCTTCTTCCATAAACATATATAACTATTAAATACGATAATACTGTTTTCTATAACATAACTATTATTTTAAATTAAATTCATTTACAGAACTTTGCTTTCATGATAGTACAAAATGCCTACAAAATCATTGTGATAATACCCACTTGATATTTATGGTTAGTCAGATGTTTGTAAATGAAGTGAGTTTAATGGCAGTATTTCTTGTTTGATATAATTGAGTACATTGTCATGTTGATAGTATACTATCACTAATAAAATAAACAAGAAACCAAACTATTATAAAACAGTAAAAATATTCCTTACTATGAATCATTTGAAAACCAACTAACAAAACTACCAAAATCAAAAAACTAAAACAAAGAACTAAAACAAAACAAACAACTAAAACTAAACGAAACACAAAAAACAACTAAAATTATTTTCGATACCAAAATAACACTGACTTGTAACATTCCATATATAATATTTACATTTATTTTATTTTTATATATTATAACTGACTCAGAAAGTAATGATCAGTATATTAGTACTTAATATCTTAATATAGTATGCGAGTTATGGTAGAGTTTTATTTCAGATATATATAACTATATATTATATTACTAGCAGTATATATGTACATTATTTTATATATGTATATCTGTAGTAGTGATGCAATACATATACCTAGATACATTATGTATTAGCTAGCATTATATATTATCAGTAATATGTTATTATGTATATGCTATATACATATACATTGTGCATTATGTATTACTATGCTAGCAGTATCTTTGTGGGTACATGTAATACTTTGTACTATATAACTAAGCTACATTATACAGGAAGTATTACCCATAAACCAATTACAGTACCACCACAACTACATATGTATGGTAACCATGACCACAATTTAATATCTCAAGTTGGATAGGGCCATTAATATATCACTTGCACCATTTGTTAAATAATTATTAAACAATTTAGAATAGGTCTTTCCATAAAAATATAATAAGTATAGGACATATTTAAAAAGTACAATGAAAAACAAAAACAAGAACATTGTAAGTAAAACTATACCCAAGTTGATTTGTATTGAAGAACTGTTTTCTTGCATTTTGAACTTGAAAAAATAAGAGAACGAGCAATAGATGTAATTTCTTTATCCATTATGAGAAATAGAAGGTACGCTTCATACAACATCATTACAAAGGCATCATCTGAAGTCTCATCTAGTCGATTCTCTGAGAAAGGGTGGAGACAAACGATGATAGACTCCACCTTGTGATTCACCCCACTCTTGGAATAGTGAAAACGTGTCATCAGTATTTGGACACATTACTTTAAGATTGATGTAAGTCCTTTGTAAAATTTTAGATTATTTTGAATATCGGAAAAGAAGATCAGTCGAGTTTGTATATCAAGTCGATAGATTCATTGGTCTCCAATCCATTTCCTCCTGTTCCTAGCGAGTATGAGGCCACACTTTTCTACCATCATATACTGAATGTCATGTAAAGCATGCTCAGTTGGGTAAGATAGCCAAAACACACCATCAACATCTTTCCTTCAAATAGGGAAAAAAATAATGGACGCTGCGCCAGATGCTCGACCTGCTTTTCCCATGTGCTTCACTGGCGACGCATTCCCCTGGATCTTCACGAGTTAGTGATCCTAATAAGCTGGGTGGTCCTTCTCTGCTATTAGTTAATGAGGACCTTTAGGATCAGTGACATCTCGAATGGTTTATGGTTGCCCAATGAGCTTCTGAGCAGGTAATCTTGTGTTGGCCATCATAGAGAGTCGTTTACCAACTAATGGCTGATGACGACTTGTGTACAATAGTTCTCATAATAATAGTGATATCACAGTTATTGTGACTCATACCACAAAGCTAGTAAAGAACCAACACAGTTCCAGCATACAGTTGAAGTAAATGGCTATCTTAGGTCAGGATTATTAGCTAACTTCCTCATTCTCTGTTCTATTGATATAGCGTGTAACTACTATTGCACACCACGTGACCCTCCTCCATCAAGACTAGTAATGTGAACTTCATCGAGTGATAAATAAATCATGATTCAAAAGTTTGACTGTACTTGGTCATTACTTTCAGAGGCCTTTCATCACAGTCATCCATCTTTGGGTCATGGTAATAATTTACTTTACTGATTGGAACATTGTCTCATTATGATTCCTCTAAAATCATCTCTAATGAAGTACTATAACAAGTCTTTCCCTCTTAGCTGCATAACAGTCAACCATCACAGCAACACATTCCTCAGTACCATCTCTCCCTCTCTTTCTTTAGCTATATCAACTGGTGTCTTACCTTCACCATCAGTCAGTGGTTAGACTCAGCATCAAAGGCAAGTAGTAACTTAATAATAGATACATTAAGAGAACAGCAGCAATATGTAAAGCATTCATTCCTTTGACTGGATCCTGAATAGTTGGATCATCCGCCATCAACTAAAGATAATGGACACTACGTAATTCACCATTCTTTCTAACATCTAACACAATGGTGTATGGCCCCTAACTCAATTGGAAAGACTCCAGTATCACCATTACTTCTAAATAGCTAAAGAAAAATACATTACAAGATAAACATTTTCTTATAAACTAAGATTCTTTTGATACTGATGACGTTTGCTAAATGTCATGAGGTTTTTAGACTGAAGAATTTTATAGTGGTAATACCAGTTACAGTATGATAAAGCTGTAGTCATACAAACTTGTTGAGTTCCAATAAATGCTAGTCAAATTATTAGTGTTGCAGTATTTCAGGTGACTGTAAGCTATTTTTACCTTGTGACAATTATATTATAAACAACGAAGAATAAAATTGAAATAAAAAATACCTCCATATATTATTTATACCAGTGACCCCAAAACAATTGACAGCTCATTAATCTGTTATTATTGTCAACCACAAATATTGCCATGTCCCTCTAGACACATTGTGGGCTACATCAAGACAATGACAAATTCCAACAGTTCACACTACAAGTCCATTAAGTGACAAATTGGCAAAGTAACTATAATATCACAGTAGTAAATCCAAAGAAATTACACTGTCCCAACAACCACAACAACCATAACTCACATATTGTATACAATATATATGTGTCATGATAGACAGTTATTTTATAATAAGTTTTTGTCAGTATTTATAGTCTTATTAACTATAATGTTATTTGTGACATACTTACCTTTTCAGAGGCTCTTCAAATATGGCACTTGATGCACGCCTTGGGCAAAGATATTCTTTTATAATATGTTGGAACATAGCTGACCAAACTCTCAATAGGCTGGCTGATTAATATACTCCATATATTTTTTAAGACAGAGAACTTTATGGAGACAATCAATTGGTTTCTCTGAGGCACTCATGCCCTACTCTAATAGCTAGGTGGATCAATGTAGAGCCAGTCACAGGATGACGGAGAGCCAAAGTTCATTCTAGTTTGTGATAGGGTCTTTCAAGACTGCCATGTTACTGATATCACAAAACGTATGCCAAAGCTAATCCATTGATAGTAACAACTGTACCATTGCTTCCAGTGTTCACTGCAAGGTGGAACTTTTAGTAAGATACTGGGACAAACACAAAAGGTAGTGTTTCCATTGCCTTTGGACAAGGTAATAGTTAGATGAGTTAAGAGATCTGCGTTAGAGATATTCTTGATAAAGGTTTAATGATATCTTTGATGCTTGTAGTGCCTCTTCAGCTTTTTTCCTGTGTTTTGAGGAATATCACTTGTATGGACCTAGTTGTTTTCCATTATTAGATTTTAAAATCACCACGTATCTTCCATCTGAGTGCCCATCAGTGGTATAAACAGCGTAGTGATATTGCTGGAGTAGCACTCACGTCTTTCCATGACAACTGAAGAAAAGTCCTCTTTATTTCGTGTACTGGTGTTGTTGATAAACAGACGAAGTTCCTTCTTGTCTCTGTAGCACTTAACCAGTAAGGATACCTGAGGGGAGACATTATCACTGATCCACGCATAGTATTATAACAGTAAAACTATCTTTGTGGCTAATATATTGTATACAACTGATCCCTTCTCTTCTCTTACCTGTGAATTATACGAAGGATAATGAGACAGTAACGAAAAACTACAAAGAAGTGCGACAGTACTTCCACTCAACCCTGCTAAATTATGAGAGTATACCTAACACAAGTGCAGCCGTAAGCCCGCACATCCAATATTAACTACCAGCCCCACCTTAAAACACATCCTGTAAACGACAAAATAATATTCATTAACTCAACAAACAAAATAAATCTTCATTTATTTTAGTGTCTTTTGGGTCCTAGTTCAAGTAGAGAGGTAGCTATTGTGTTTTATTTCTTTCTCAATTTCTAAGCAGTACAAGTAAACACTCATAGAACATGAGCACAAATGCATCATCTTTAATACATCAATAGATAAAACCCTTTGAAATGCGGTGTGTGAAAGACGATGGTATTGAGTACCAGCCATTTCACAACAGAACTTGAATGGCTACTAGTAACATGTGTATTTTGTTGCATTAGCAGTCAGTGCTGCTTTTACTCCACGTAAGTACTTTGTGTCTAAGTACCAAAAGACAGAAAATGTGAATGTTTTTGGGTACGATACTAGGAACAGGAGAACAACCCATGTCACCTGTACCCAACGACAGAACAAATTTGACTTTTCGTTTGTCATAGGAATGGATATCATGTAATGCATGTAGAGTGGAGTCTGAAGTCCTCATTCCACTGGTATCAATGTATTTCCTTCAAATGAGGGGAAAATAAGTCGGTACAGCTGATGAAGCACGAGCTGCTTCCCATAATTTCCAGACCTTCCATTCTCCTGATCTTCACGATAATTAGTGATGAACACAAGTGAAGGAGGTTTCGATCTGCTGGGTTGTTGTCACGAGGACTTTGGATCTTTAAACACTTGTAACATCATCATCACCAAGATATTGTTGGCAATAATGCTCAATGGAAGACCTGGAGTATACACGACGTCCTGCAAAGATCTGATCACGGTTACTGACAATGATTGACATCAAAGAATTCGTTGTAGCCATTCTTATGGCTCATACTCAATGCAAACAATGAACTAAAGCTAGTACCAACATACCAATTGAAGTAGCGATGTATTTGTAAATTGGGATCACCCAGATAAACAACCTCATTTTTTGCTCAATCTTATACAACAAATATGCAGCAACAACAGTTTGAGTCCCTCCTCCATCAAATGAAAGAAGAACAATATAATCGTCATTTTCTCTGACACTGTCGGTGTTTTAGAATGTACCATCCTTCTCTTCAATTCTTCACTTTCTGCAGTTTTCCTTCCTCTCTATCTTGTTCATTTTCAGTTATAGTAACAGTAGCCTCGACTACTTCCTGCAGACTAGAATCTTCACCTTCTTTCTGCAAATTGTTCTTCTCTGCCTTCATCCCCTAATGCAAGTCCACCAAAATGTCCCTCTCTTCTTAGCTGGGCAACTTTCTCCATCACAGGCGACACATTCCTCGGTACCATCTCCCTCTCTTTCTTTAGCTATATCAACTGGTGTCTTACCTTCACCATCAGTCAGTGTTAGATCAGCATCAAAGGCAAGTAGTAACTTAATAATAGATACATTACAGAGAACAGCAGCAATATGTAAAGAGTCATTCCTTTGACTGGATCCTGATAGTTAGGATCAGCACCATCGAACTAAGAGATAATGGACGCTACGTACACAATTATTTCTAACAGCTAACACGATAGGGGTGACTGCCCCTAACTCAAAGGAGTAAACTTTAACACTGCTTCTACGAGCGTCCTGTAAATAAAAAGAACAATGTAAAGATAAACACTGTTACTTAGTATGTTTTTAGGTCTTACCCTGTTAGAAGACCTAGAAGTAATTAGTTCTTCAGATATTACACTCAAAGATGAAAACACTGGGTTGTTTCTTAACAGACACAGCTACAGACCGACGTCGTGTTATTTAAAACAGTTGAAAAGCCATCTCTATTTTGATCGACTAATGTATTCCTGGTACTTTTTATTAGGAAGAGAACTACGTAACATTGCCAAAGTATCTCTGAGTCGTTCATGACTGGTGTTTGAACAGCTAGATGAACAAGAGTAGTGCCAGTGATTGGATCACCAAGTATCAACTCCACGTTATGTGTCTAATGGTGATTTCAACACAGCTATCACATTCAATTCAGATGCATGGTGTAGCAGAGAACGCTCATTTAATCGTGACCTAATCAGTGAATTCCAATGGTCTTTATGCTGTGGTACAGTCTTCATTATATAATTACTCATTGTTTTAGGTAGCTCATGTACTGACTTAGGTTTTGGAAGGATCAAGGCTTTTAAAAGACCTTCAGAAAGTGACACTCCAATTACGGGCTGTAGAAACGTATTGTACTTCTTCTAAAGCTACTTCCACTTTTTGCTTGTGTTTAGAAGAGTACACCTTGTATACATGTACACCTCTGCTGTCATCAGAGCTCTTCAATTCTATGAGAAGTGAGTATCGTTACGAGAAGTGCCAGTGGAACGTTTTTGATAACCTCTTCACTGGTTTCCAAGCAAACAAAAGACTAAACTGGGCATTCATGAACTTTATAACTCCCTTCAGTGTCTACATCTTCCTCTAGTAGGTTATCTAGTAAGTCATCTTCATTTGTTGATTTATCAGTCTCAATTTCTGTAACAGCTCGTCTATGGATAACCTTTAGTCCTCGTCCCAAAGTCTCCATACAATTTGACATAGTATGGATTGAAACTACCATAGTATTTAACAGTATATGGCATTGTAGTTGCCTGCAGAAAGCATTATAAAATATAGAGCAATGACACTATGATATCTCATACCTTTATGTTGTTGACTATATAGAGCTGCTCCACCCAAGTTTGAATTTAATAGTATTCATTAGTTTTTAAATAAAATTATTTATAGCGTTGCGCTTATACAAACTGACATAATTCAAATATTTCATTTAATTTACAAGGTTACAAGTATATATGTGTGACATACTACAAAACAGGTTGCAATTGATTGTAATATATTATAAATTATTGAATCATTTTTGTCCTAATTGAAAAGTTACAATGTTTCACTCCCAATAGAACTACTAAATAATACTAACATCTAAAAAGCTAGTGTTATTTCTTTAGCTCTTCTTCTTAAGGTGTCGAGCTACAATCCTATTGAATTGGAAGAGATAGCCAAGAGCAACAAATCGAAAGAGACCCATTAAAAATATCTAAATTAAAGAACAAATTTCAAGGACTGTACAATGTACTGTCATTTACATGCACTGACCTGTGTAACTACTTCCAACAATGACGAAACTGGAGCTGTAACCTGCTGTCAATATCTTTAACATAAAACCCATCAAATCCCATGATGTATGGCATATTGTTGTCTTTCAATACCAGTCAATATCTAATAATAAAGTAAGTGATAGTTTACAAATAAATCTATTACAATCAAATGAGAATGAAACTAATATAATATAATTTAGTAATATTAAGAGCATGCAATTAGCTCAATTGAATTATGAAGTGTTCCACATGCCATTAGCCTCCAGTAGGATCAGGGAATCGAGGGGGGGGATAGGAGTGACTTGTGTCCCCTCCCACACATTGCTGTGTGAGGACGCACACATGCTCTCAAGTTTAAGTATACTACAGTTATACAGTCATTTATTGACTGTACTAACTATTATCAAATATTTAAATCCAATTAATTGCCTCACCCCCACATTCTTATATATTTCCTGTATAATATACCAGTATTACCGCAAGAGAAAATCAATTTATACAATGACTATGTGTAAGAGGGACAAGTAGAACAGTAGTGTTGATACAGTGATGATAAGAACACACACCTCACTAGCAACTTGTTCTGGTTTTAAGACTGTCCCATAAGAAGCAAGCTCCTTTATCATGGGAGTGCGATATTTGGCTTCATCATGTAATTGAGGGGTATCTAGAAACAATACATACTATTAATATAATTGAGGGGTATCTAGAAACAATACATACTATTAATATAACTGAGGGATATCTAGAAACAATACATACTATTAATATAATTGAGGGGTATCTAGAAACAATACATACTGTTAATATATATCTAGAAACAATACATACTATTAATATAACTGAGGGATATCTAGAAACAATACATACTATTAATATAACTGAGGGATATCTAGAAAACAATACATACTATTAATATAACTGAGGGATATCTAGAAAACACTACATACTATTAATATAATTGAGGGATATCCAGAAACAATACATACTATTAATATATATCTACATACCATTAATGTATCTAACTTACCAGTATCAGGAGGAAAAGAAATACTAACATGAATATTATAAGGTTGAAGTTCCATCGCAAGAACCTCAGCTAGTCCTCTCAAGCAAACTTAGAAGAACCATAAGCACTGTAGCCATAAAAAGGAAACTAAAGAAGGCTTAAGTAATCATATACAAAATTATATTTTATTGCTAAAAACCTGTCCAGCTTGAGAGTCTATAAAAAACAATATGACCAGTTTGTCTGTCTTTCATTGTAGGCAGAAACAGCTCGAGTCACAGCAACACTGCCCATTATGTTTGTATTAAACAGAGACTGTGGAGAAACATATATATACTAAGATCACGTAGCTCAAATTGTATATAATATATAATACATACAAAAAGACATTAGTGATACTCAAATGAGGTTACTAGTTATAGGTTACCTGGAATACTTCGCGACTTGTTTCAAGTAATGATGCTGTGTGAGTGATACCAGCTGAATTAACAACAACATCTACTGGAGGCCATGTCTGACAAGGCCTGACAATATGGAAAAGAAAGCTGATGACCAAAATTAACAACAATGAGCCAATTTGATTGATTATCTTTCTGTCTTTCCTTTAAGTCCATCCATCTATCTATCTATCTATCTATATCTGTTCAAGGTCCATTTATTATACATACATCTCTTATTTTAGTCTCAGCATCAGGTTCACCAACATCAATAGATATAACATCAACAGTTTGGTTATGATAAAAGAGAAGTCAACTCTTGTTTAACAGAATGTAGCTTTTCCTAAAATGGACAAAGAAAACAAGTAATCTCACTATATAATATAATATTTGATGATTTGTGTATAGCAGTTATTGTAACATTTATAACATAGATAATGTCAATATCATTACAAAATTATATAAAGCTTATCAAATGTTATTGTCAAGGCAAATATACTAACGATCATATTTCAAATCTACTTCTTGTCTCAGGTGGAAAGAGGAGGAGGAATATGTGTGTGTGGGGGGGAGGGACCAAACAAATCTAGTATTACTAGTTCTCTGATAATGGAGATGGATGGACAACTTTTAAAACCATCTACCCTAATATCAACTAGCCCCTCCCACCAGTTCTATAGTGGGAGGGGCTGGCTATACAGGAAACCTGTTGGATTTCTACAAGAGCAATGGTGTGGACATTTTGAACCTTGTTTCGAGCTACAAGTGTCACATGACTGGCTCCTCGTTGTAAGGCTTCCCTGGCAACAGCTTTACCAATACCACTAGAGCCTCCAGTCACCTGAAAATAAATAGATTCCAATTGACAAAAAGTCAATAATAATCCCGACTATAATTATGAGTATTATACTACTCACTAGTATGTGTTTTCCCTTAATCAAATATTTCTTCCTAGCAGCTGCCGAGTAAAGCATAACAAAAACGAGTAGAATTACTACTCCACAAATCGTACAAGTACACACACAGAACTCCATTTTAGAGAGATATAAACCACACCTTTTTATTGCAAAAAAATGAAATTTGTTGATTTACCAATAATAATTCTAGTTACAAAAAAAGAAAAACACTATTTGTTTTGCTAGAACAAAGTTTAACTGAACTAATCAATTTACAATTAAGAAAATTTAAAGATCTTCACATTCGGCAAGCGTATCCTCAAGGGTCTTTAACAACCTTGTCACGTTGACGAGTCATATCTTCTAGATCTCCTACATAAATTAACAAAAATACAAAGATTTGACACACAAGAGTGTCTATAGCTACATAAAACTGTAATATACATAGAACTCCTATAGCATTAATGGCTCATTACACAAGATTGAATGAAAAATGCCAAGGCTAATGATATATAGTGTCAATGATATGTTACTATATATTAGGAATGGTGATAATGGTACTAGATTTATTAGTTATACTAGGTTAAAATGAAGGTAATTATCCGTGACCATGACCATTTAGGAACATCATAGATACACTTGCTAATATAATATCGACTACTGATTCTTAGTGAAGAGGATTTTTTATTGTTTCTTTCAGTTAACTCAGTTATATTGTGGAGATAGTGAATTTTAAACTGTCAACATAGTATTAATGAATCTTTTAAGATATTTTCACATTAACTTGATTGACACAAAATTATATCACTTACTCTCTAATTTATCAATTGTACGATTGAGTGAATCAATAGTCCTACAAATGAAGAGATTAAAATTATAATTATGTTTGACCAGCTGCACACCACAGAAATTAATTTTTAAAGAAAGAATGATATAAACAATTCATTAGGTCATAAATGTTTAAGAAGACAGACAGACAGACACACCTTTTCATGTCTTCATTTTCATTTTCTAATTCTCTCTTCCTATTCTCACATATCTGCAACCTATCTTCAGTTGTCTCAAGGTCAGCTTCAACAAGTTGTAGCTTACGTTTGACATCTTCTAAACTCAAGGGTAAGCTAATAATAAAAAAATAAATAAAGAACATAAGGTAAGTCATTTTATAACAGGATGAGTGTGTGTTTAAGAACTGTCAAACATATTTTAAACATTCATTTGACAAATGAACTTTCAAAATGAGCTTAAACATAATGTCAGCTAAATTGTGTCTGTATCTAATAGCATATAACAACACAGAGTATTAAGTATTGTTATAGGTGGTAATCTGTCAAACTTTCACACGTCCATATAGTAATTTGCTAATATCAATATTTCAAGACTACAATTGTAGAAATTAAAGGATTGTTTTTTATAAAGATATCTCCACTAACTTTGTATTACATATTGACAAACCAATGGCATTAATTTATATTGATACCTCACTACATTGAATGACACTGACATAGAAAGTCTAATACAACTACTTGTAGTTGTGTAGTAACTACATTAGTCTACTTACTTCACTAGAGTACTGGAAGTCTATTCAAATATTTCTTTATATAACATACGTTAAAAACTTCAAGCAAAGTTTCTCAGTACTTTACAAATACGCGCATACAATTAGGTAGAACGAAATACTTCTATTATTTATTTGGCGTTTATGATTACAACGTACACATCAGCTTTCTCTTCGGCGACTTTTCTTTCTCGTTCAGCTTCTTCAGCTCTTTCTCTCTCAGTGTTAATTTCTTCACGATAAGCAGCTATTTTCTTCTTTAACTGCTCCATAGCTACGATAGCCACACCCACTATAATTAACCATAATGACTTAATTTACTTTTGCAAGTAAAAATAAAATTTTAAAAGCTACTTCAAAAAATACATTAAATGAGAAATGACTGGGAAAATAGCAGTTATTACTATTATCATACAATCAAATAAAAAGTGAATAACACTACTAAACACTGACTAGTTTGAATAAACAGATAAATTATCATTAATTTTAATACTAAATTTTTGAACATGTACGGAGACTGTCAGATCATTAAATATCGTCGATGCCTTCCAACGATGCCAGTGTGTCTTCCAATTCTTGTTTAGTTTTCAAATATTTCTCTGTTTCTTGGTCTTTCTCATCTTAAGAAGGAATATAAATATGAAATGTAGTCATGGCAACAATGATTATTATTTGACACTTTTAAGTGAGTTTTAACCAAGCTGTATAGTATCTCACTTCACTACATAAGATATCTCTCTGATAACCACACTCTAAGTTCTAACCAAGAGTAAATCATTTAATTCTTTCAATTTTACAAACTGCAATGTGTAAGGCTATGAAATATGTGTTCAAAGATTATTTATTATATTGTATAAAATGGATAGAAAGGTTTTCTAAAAAAACATGACAATGTTGCCATTGTCATCAGTTTATATAGTATGAACTTACTTAAAGCTCTTTCCAGTTTCTGAGACAGAGTATCCCTTTCTCTGTGAGGAGAGAGAGAGAGAGAGAGAGAGAGGAGAGAGCGAGAGAGAGAGAGAGAGAGATGGAGAGAGAGAGAGAGAGAGAGAGAGAGAGAGAGGGGAGAGGATGAGAGAGATGAGAGAAGAGAGAAGAGAGAGAGAGAGAGAGAGAGGAGAGAGAGAGAGAGAGAGAGAGAGAGAGAGAGAGAGAGAGAGAGGAGAGAGAGGAGAGAGAGAGAGGAGAGACAGAGAGGAGAGGAGAGGTAAAATAGAAAAAGGAAACACAACAGTCATGACAGTTCAGTTCAAGCATAAACAACCCACACAAGTTACTTGCCAACACAGGAATGTATGTTATGTTCAAAGAATATCAATGTTAGCAATAGATATATTAACCAGTGTATACTAATTACTACAGTGGCATTTGTTAGCTAACCAGTAACACTAAATCACATCACATGAAAGCATGACCATATTTGGTCAAAAGGAGAGAAATCAATACTAACAACATAACAAATTGAACATTTGATAGTTCCATACATGCCTCCATCAAACCACAACAAAGCCAATAATAACACTAAACAATACCTTGAGACCTCATCAAGCTCATTCTCCAACTTTTTCACTTGATCTTTCAAGTCATCCAATTGGTCTTCAGCTTGCGCTAGGTCATCTTCTAGTAACTTGGAACGACGTTCGAGAGTTCTATAATCCTCTTCAGCCTACAATAAACAAAGTATTTAATTATCAATTAAATAACAGGAGGAAGAGTCAATTAAACCTTATCTCGTTTGGCTTCAGCCTCGCGTAATTCTTCATACGTTTATCCAGCTCATCTGTAGCTTTCTCGTATTTTTCACGATAGGAAGCTAAACTGCCTCTCTCTGTCATAGAAAATAAAAAGAGTAGATGTTTTATTTCTTAATTGCAGGAATAGTTCAAACCAAATATTTGGAATACAGCAACTACCAGTAGTACCCAAATATGGGCATTTGCTAATAATCAAATTGGCAAAAGCATAGAGTAAGGATTGGCTATGACATCCTGAGAGTGATTATCACTACATCATGAAAATGATATAATGACAGCATAAGAGATAGAGTTGCATATAAAATGTTAGAAACTAGAGTCAATGAATTAGCTTCTATTCTTAAGAACATTTTACAGTACTGTAAAGGAAGGTACACACAAGGTGGTGAGAAACATGTTAAACAAGAAAGGACCAAAACTAGATTTTAAATAAATTAATTATATTTAACAATAATTATTGAATACAACAAACAACAAATAAGGATTCTGTAGTCCCATCAATGTATTAGCAACTATTAGCTAAAAGTGACTAGTTATGGTATGTATGGTGTTGGGATATGTTGACAGACAAGGACAGATGTCTCTGTGGTTGATGTAAAACTGTTGTATTGGTTACCTTTCCTGTGGTCTACTGCTATTACTATAAACTCCAAAGGAATGCTCACAAGTGAATTATGTTAGAGTGTATTATTAGGGAAAGAGTTTGAGTAAATTGAGGAATTGTTTTATAATTTATTGCATTGAAAATAACATTGTCTGTTGTCAAATGAGATCACCTTTTAACTTGAAATCACAATAAGACAAGTATTTTAAAAATGTCCATACTATACTATGGTTGGATCTATTTTTTACATGAATGATTCACACACATTTCTAACATCTTGGGGGTTAGGAACGTAAGACATTTGGGACTAATAATAATTATGCTATTAACAATTAATCTATTATGCTATTAACAATTAATCTATTATGCTATTAACAATTATCTATTATGCTATTAACAATTAATCTATTATGCTATTAACAATTAATCTATTATGCTATTAACAATTAATCTATTATGCTATTAACAATTATCTATTATGCTATTAACAATCCAAACTGAAGTAGTAGTACATTCTTTTATATACCTCTGTGTATCATCTAATTGTTTCTCGTATGTATTAGCTTTCTCTTGAGCTAATGTCAGACGATTCTCTGTGGTTTCAAGATCGTCATTAAGAATCCTAACTTTACGTTTCAGATCATCAATTTCTT
Organism: Gigantopelta aegis; assembly: GCF_016097555.1. NCBI lineage: Eukaryota > Metazoa > Mollusca > Gastropoda > Neomphalida > Peltospiridae > Gigantopelta > Gigantopelta aegis. The sequence continues at coordinate 23,243 of NW_024532789.1, forward strand.
TTTCTTTCTGTAGACAAAATACAAAAAATCTATTTAAAATTATGTGTTACGTATCAATGTTCAGTGTTAGGAATATTAATTTTACGTTATCAAGTTCTTCAAGGGCTGCCTTCTTCTCTGCCTCAGCCTCTTCTGCTGCAGTTCGAGCATCTTCGGCATCCCTCTTGAATTTTTCGATCTTCTTTCTAATACCCTCAGCCATTTCTAAGTTACTTCACAGACGTGTATCTAAAGCGATTAAAATGTGGTTAGAAGCACGCATAGCTTACTATTTATATTGCGACTCTCTTAACCACATCCGGCAAAACCGCATTCTTATTAACAACAAATATTAAAAAAATTAATAACTATCTGTTACTTAAACTATGTAAGTTATTAAGAGCTGAATCTGGATCCGTTTTATAGAGCATAAAATATCCTTGTATCTCTGCTAAACTAAACTGTCTGTTCATTTTGACACAGATTGTGCAAACAATCGAGATTTAGCTAGAGAAGCTTCGGGATAAAAAACGAGAAAACATTTGTTCTAATTGATACTCACTAGCATAGTCAATTAATAATTTAATATCAACACGACCAGGACGAATCAAAGCTGGGTCAAGTCGTTCTAAATAGTTGGTAGTCATGACAACAATACGACCCTCAGCTGAGGCGACGCCATCTAGTGCATTTAATAGTCCACTTAGCGTTAACCGACTCAATCCCTCATAAGCAGTCTTATTTGCTTGGATTCTTCTCTACTGGTGAAAGCAGCATCTAGTCTTCTAATAAATAATACTTTGTTCTGGTGCTATGCTTAATAAATGGTTTCAGTCGATCATCAGACATTTCTCGCTCACTTAAATTCAGTAAACATATACTGTATTCTAAATTCTCCTGCCAAAGCTGTAATGAAACTGCTTTTACCACAACCAGGTGGTCCATATAATAGGTAACCACGGCGATACGGGATTCCTCTGTTCATATACACTGTGAATTAGAGATAAATTCACGCACATCTGACACCATGTTGTCAGATAGACCTTGATCTAAAATAACTGACATGATTGGACGACGTTTTCTAGGATAACCAAATTGCCTCCATTCAGCACCCATGGGTACATACACGATGGTCTTGCCTTCATGGCTTTCTAGAGCAAGTTGTCGTGCCTCATCTAACATATCAAAATACAAGTTTCTATTTCGACCAACTGAGGTTAATGTCACTGTCTCCCATGGGATGCCATGAGTTAGATCAACCATTTGTTTCTCTCTATAAGATATAGCAACGATAACAATAGCACAATGTCATATGGATAGCTATATATCTAACTGTATGTAGTAAAGGCATATTACCATCAGTTCATTGATCATAACAATTACCATATAAGGTACTAATGTATATACACATATACATACATACTATATCTCTGATAACTACTTGTATCTATGCATCATTAGGTAAGTATGACTTACCTGTTTCTTTCAACACGTACTAGATTTCTCTTATACCAAAAGAAATGTATCCCGGGACTAGGAACAAAACGAAACTCAGTATTTATCTTACCTATAAGGAGGTGTGTAAAGTACTACTGAATTAATTATAACAACCTGTTTCCAATTGATGGAAATTAGTTTCCACTGACAGGTGCTGTGTTTTACTGACATTAGTAGTTATCCATTGAAGTAGCCACTGGTAACTCTTGTCTTTACTGGGTACCTATAAAATGTTGTATGGTTCTTTATAAAGGGCATCTTTTATTTTAAACTTCTTTTACATTAAACCTTAAGTACATTAACTTTGTCTCCAGGCTCTCTGGAACTCATAGTATAGAGAAGAAAGGCAAAAAGAGAGCCAGAAAACACTCACATGTCCACATACACATGGTGTCTGTGTGTCCTAGTGCTATAAAATAGTGATAGAAACAACTTATAAAAAAGTTTAACATAATTTTAGCTTTGTCTCCAAGAGTTGATTATTTTCACAAAGGACCATAAAATGAGATTATTAAATCAGTATGTCATCACGTCTGGATACAAAAAATCGATGTGTGTAGGTATGACATGCAAGGTCCATTAGCAAGATCTTTGGAGTCCTTAATGATAAATGTAGCCATTTATGTGAAGCTAGTGCTTATAGGAACACAAAGTATATACTTTCCTGTATATTAAACTGATCCTCATCCCCTAAATCTTAAATGTTAACTATAGCTAAGTATGATTCCTGCAGAAACTATAGGTAGTATCTTATGAGAAAGTAATATTACAGGAATTATAGAATAAAGACTTTATAGATTAAGTTCAATGTTTTCTGTCAATGACATATTGACTAAGAGACAGTGTACAATTACAGATTAGATATAAAACACTACAATAATAACACTACCTCTAATGTAATCATAAGATGACGTCTAAACATAACAGTACCCCATTGTACACCCTTCCTTAGAACAGCTATCAATGCACCTACTCCCACAAGTCCAAAACCTGCTCCGAAATAAGGATTGTCCTTTAGTGATGGAAGAAAATCAGATAGTGGCATTTTCTCCACGTGGGTAACCCACTGCGCATGCTCAATCTTTTACTAGACACGTGGTCCTAAGGAGAAAATGAACGAAGATGATATTATTCGTAAGAGATTGACAGTTGAGGGAGATAGTGGACAAGATGACAGAAGACTAACAGGTCTATTAAAGACTTTTTTAAAATGGTGTGCAGCAGATTCTCTATCTGAGGAAGAAAATGAGGCCACTTTTCAAAAGATGCTCTTTACTTTAGGCCAGGTATGCATTTTATCTATCTGTTTGTGTATAAGTATTAACACAGAAAATGGAGCCAAATTTGAGACTCCGCCTTAAACCACACCCTATAAATGACTAAGTGAGTCTCACACGCTTCAATTTTAATACGATCAGCAACACAACGCTCAATCCATAACTATTAAACAATAAACTTTTTAATTGTGTAACCAGAGCAGTCAACTTGCTATTATTTGGGTTGTCCTCTTTCATTGTCTAGGTTGACTTTGCGTTCTCAAGAACAGAGTTAGTACTTACTATGAACAAGAAAGAAGAGCTCCAATATGAAGAATTAGTACAATCCGTTGATAAAGAAATTAAAAACAACTCGAGAACTCATTCAAACTCTAAGAGGAGAGCTTTCCGATGCAAGACTAGTCCGTCAACATCGTCAAGAATATGACGCCATGGCCACTATCATTCAAAAGTCTACCACACGAAAGGACATGATAACAAAAATAAATCAACTCGAAAAACAATTAGAAGAATTATCAAGTAAACATATTCAACTCTCGGAGCAGTTATCTTTACGTCGTAAACAAGGACATTTATTAGTTCTTTCAATACATCAGTTACTGGACACATTGGATACTGATGCGATAGATGATCTCTCTTCGCCAATGGAAATATCATAACTATTCGTTACACACACAGGAATACATAGTGATACCTCCTATGTTTTTTTGAAGAATTAATATACTTATTTTATGAAGGCACCAAAACTAGAACAAACTTGGTTTATATTTTAGTGCATGCTCATGTGTGTGTGTGTGTGTGGAATAGGTTCTTTGATCAGTTTAACTACACTGGTAACTACTGGCAACAGTTAAATTTTGTGTACAATAATATTGGTAGTAAATAATATATTGATATTATGATCCATTTTATTGTACAAACGTAAACAAAACACACACATGAGGGGATGTTAATAATGACCATATTAGGAAATCAGTTTAGCCTAATCGAGGCTTAAGTTTATATCTCAATACTAATGGTGGTTCCTAAGAGAAAAGAAGTGAGAATATGATATAGTGTTATTACAATCATTACCTTCTTCAACCAATATGATAACCATATAAATTAAGGGTATTGTCTTTGTGTAGTATCTTGTCATTTACACACAAGATCAGCTAAATGTTAGAACAGATTATATAACTATGCTAACTGATGTGTTACTTACATCATGAAGTGGAGGGACTGCTAATTTTCCCAGTAAGAATTTCTTTAAATGAAAATACTGTAACTCGAGATGAGCAACGAAAATATTTACGAGAGAGATCCTATGATATGCAAAAGACACACATTTAGTTTTTAGTAGTAAACTTTTTTACTAAAAGTATTAAACTTACTTGTAAATTGATGTCCTCAGAATTTGAACTAGAGTGAAATAAAATGTAATATCAACTGTTTTATCTTGTGACTTAAATAGTGAAACTAGTCACTATGGTAACATACATGTACATGTAAATATCATAAGTCTATTGCTGTTACAGGAGTAAACTTAAGTTAATTGGGTCCACTGTGTACTTGTTATCTTTTAAAGATTGCAATAACTTATACACTTCATATAAAATGTGCTAATAAAATGGGAGGGGCATTCTCATTGTCTTACCTATGAGGTTCTATTTCAATGAAATGAAGATCATCATCTCTATTATAATGTGACTGAGAAAATTCAGTGACAGTGTTAACAGGATCGGGAGGTGGTGGTTGAGAATCTATAAAGGGAAAAACACAAAGTAATATCCTCATAGTATAAAGACAGTTACTATAGTAATTGTAGTTGAGTATGTGTGTATGAGTGCCTTATCTAATAATAGTTGGTCAGTCGGGACTATTAATGCCTTTCTATTAGATACAAGGTCTGATCTACATAGTAAACTCACTAGATCTTCTTCACCTCTTTGTTGATAAAATAGTTCTCTTCGTTTTGTTCACCTATAGATATAGGTATTATGTGTAAATAACTATGGTTTATGAGTTACTTAATTGATCAGGAATATAATGAGACACATCACATAGCTAGCTACATGTGAAAATTAACAAACTTACTTTTGATACAGCCTGGTACTAGTTTGTAGACATATCTTGCATCTAGAACTCAAATACGATCAGGTCTAGAAATAAATAGATCATTAAAGTTAGTAATTGTTCTGTTTATTAAGGGATATATGTCACCATAGTATGAGGGTATATGTCATCATAATACGAGGGTAATGAGAGTATGTGTCGTCATAATACAAGGATAACGAAGGTATATGCCATCACAATATGAGGGATAATGAGGGTATATATCATCGTAATATGAGGGTATATATCATCATAAAAAGGATAATGAGGATATATGTCATCATAATATGAGGGGTAATAAGGGTATATATTGTCATCATATAAGGAGGGTAATGAGGGTACATGTCATATCACATATCATCTTACTACTATATTCATACATTAACATTTGTTCTATCATCAAAGTGAGTGAGTGTGTATTTGCCATTTCTATTAACAAATGGTTTCTTATTTCATAAACAAACTAACAGTGTACAGAATTTAGAATTACCACAAATATGTCAAAGAAAGCCCCCAATTATCTGGATTCTTTTGGCAAGTTAAGAAAAGTTATCACACAATTAATTAAGATCTTTGATCATTTAACACTAAACACCATTCTACAAAGTAGTACCCCCTTAATCCTGTGAATATAACAGACTGAGATACAACATTTTGCACTGTATATCATAGGTGTAGTAAAATTGATGATAAAATATAGATCTTAAAAACAATTCTAGTAAAAATTAACAAAACACACCTTACCAAAGAATGACTAACAAACTACAAACTAAAATTGAGATCTGTTAAAAAACTCACATACAAACCATTTAATTATTAACATAAGAATCATTACTTTTGACAAGGTGCAAAAAAATTCAAACTTTAGATGGCAAACTGAGTTCAAATTGTAAAACAATAGAAAATATTTGAGGAAGAACATGACAAAGACAATAACTGTATTTCTAATTAAAGGCCATTTAACAATAGCAATATTTGTTATTAGTGCTGTACCGATATAAGACTTTACCAATACTCCAATAACTGATATTAAAGTTCCAATTAAACCTGATACCAATAGCTGATGTGATATAATTAGTTTCAGTTTGATAATTATAGATTGGTAATAAAGTGAATAATATCATACAGCTGTGTTTTCTCCTCAGGTAGTTAACAACATTAGTTATATTGAATGCCTTAATAGTTCTATCTCTTCTTGATGATACAACCTTTACATATGCTACTTTGTGTCATCTTCAACAGTAAAGTGTACCCAAATAGGTGATTTTTTTCTTTGAAATTTTTCACAATCAATGTTTAACATGCAACCACATGATATAGTAAAATGCTCATGCCACAGTAACTATATCAGCTAATATCAGCAAAGATCAAACCACTACAGATATACGTAATATTCAGCCAGTATATTATTAGTATAACATTAATTGTTTATAACTATTGTTTTGTTCTCTGTTCATTTGGCAACTGTTACAAGTAGTAGTTAAACCACTCAATAATGTAGTAATACACTAGTGGTAAACAAGGACAAGATCAACTCACCTAATATTTAATAATGGTTGTGTCTCATGTACAACTGTATTACACACAGGACAGTTGTTACAGTTTTGTAGATATTTGACTATACAAACTTTGCAAACTAAAAAAATAATAAATGAACAGATTAAATAACACTTATCTCAATGACAATAAGGATATGACTAATTCAATATAACTTTATTTCCCTTCCTACACTGAAGTATTATGCTCGTTATATAATGTTATTTAAATTCATTCCTAGTCTTGTGTGAGGTCAACCTACCCACATGCTGCGTGGTACATCACTATAATCAACAAATAAAAACATAAAATCTAGGCAAACTGTGTTTATTCTACAAATATTGTCCTTGTCTGTTGTCTATCAGACCATTTTTATTATGATCGTTTCATTCTTCCATCCATCTGTTTTCTCTTACAAGTGTGCAGACATTCTGTGATGGTAGTTGCATCAATGAGATAGCCCGCACACAAACTGCAAGTAATATGTTGATTAATATCACGTAGTTTGACGAGACTCTAAATAAAAAAGGGACACACATTGGCATAGCACACCAGATAAGAATCTCTTACCTGCATCTTGAAAGGCGTTTAGGAACCAGGCTTATTTTCACTCGTTTCACGATCTGTTGGGTCACAAAGGAACGTATAATATTATTTAACAGAGGCCAATCACAGGAGTAAGTAAAGAACGTAAGCAACAAGACGAAGGACAGGATAAAAGAAATGATATGATAGTTGTTTCTGCAACTTTCACTTCGGTATGCAGAAAATAATGGCGGACATTTTAGGGGCGCGGTTATTCATTTTAGAGTTAATTAATCGACATTGGTTATTAAATTCCTCTAAACCAACGAGGAGGCCACAGCGTAGTGTCCTGGTAATATCTATCTGTCTCCTTGATAGCAAAATAGGTAAATAGGTATATTGTATAGGCAAGAAAAAATAAAGATAGGCTAATACATTTTACTGTATTTTCTTACAATTTATAGGAAGACAGTGACTGGGTCACCTCTTATCACTCAAGATCTCTTAGTACTTTAGGTATTGAGAGAGACGAGACAAGAGGTGTAGTAGATACACAGGTAAGATAGACCCAGTACTCCTTGATGTGTTTGTGTGAGATAGCTAGTAAACTAAGTTTTGTGTGTTCATCTATTTTCCTTCCTCTTCTCTTATATATGTCTCACTCACTCTCTCCCTGTCATCTCCTCTCCCTTCCTCTCCTCTCATAGTTATTCTTTCTTCTCTTTCTCTCTTCTACTTACTAATGGAATTAGATTCTGCTGCTAAAAAGGTACATGAAACACATTACATGACATGTACCAGTTAGTTGTGTGTATATGACTAAAGCATTTTACATTGTGTTCAATAATTGACCTCCTAAATATACTAGTGATCATTATAACAACAATCTTTTGACTTAACCTACAATGACGTATATAATATCACTGTTAAAAACAAAAATGTGCTTTAAGAAATTCTTAGAATAGGACACTTATCACTAGCCCTATGTAGTATTTAGAGTAATTGATAGTGTGGTATTTAGTAATGGTCTGTCTCCTCCTCCTTCCTCTTCTTTATATCCTTCTTTCTATTCTCTTTGCCCTTTTGTTTACTTACTTTCTCTTTTCATCATCTTTAGCCTCGTATGGAGGAAACTGTTTCTACTGTTGCTACCTCTACATCTCGTGTTCTTCATGTTCGTAATTTACCTACTGAAGTATTAGAGAAGGAAATATGGATGTTAGCTTCTCCCTTTGGAATGGTAAACATAGTAATGTTATCATCTTTTGACTAATGTTGGTCTCTGTAGGTGAACAAAATTTTGATGTTAAAGCAAAAGAATCAAGCTTTTATTGAAATGGGAGATATAGGATCTGCTCGTAACATGGTTGAGTGTTTCTCAGCTAGACCAGCTCAAATAAGGTAATAATATATAGTATTAGAGAAGGAAGTACTACCTACTATGATAGTATGTGTGTGTAACTACAAAGGTTTTGTTTGTAATGTTTGTAGTCAATCTGTACTACATAGTAATATATCATTAGTAATATGACATAGCAATGTAGACAAGTTGTCTCAAGTTGTCATTAAATATCTATCTATCATTTCTATAATTATAGTGTTATAACATATACTGTTTAATATTGATGTATGTTCTTTGATATCTACAGAGATAGAACAGTTTATATACAATTCTCAAAACATCAAGAACTAAAAACAGCCCACAGTAAGTCATCTAGAAAAGTTAATTGAAGTGAGAATACTTTAATTGTGTTTGTTAGCCAGGAGCAACCTCAATGGGTGGAGCTAGTCCAGGTTATGGTGGTTCTTCTCCTCAATCTATCAGTATGATTGGGATAGGAGCTATGCAACAGGGTCAACCTAACTCCATTTTAAGAGTTATTATTGAAAACATGTTATATCCTATTACCATTGATGTCCTTCATCAAGTGAGTGTGTAGATTTTGTGGGTGGAGTCATTACAAGTCATGATAATGTTTGTTTAGATATTTGCCAAATATGGTGATGTTCTAAAAATAGTAACATTCATGAAAAATGGTAATAGACATTTTGATATAATTGAAGTGTTGTTTATGTTGTGATGTTTATAGGTCAGTTTCATGCACTCATTCAATATCCCAATGAAATAATTGCTGCTAATGCTAAAACTGTGAGGCATTCACTAAATACAAGCTAACATACTGTGTTTGTCTCTTTAGGCACTTGATGGTCAAAATATCTATAATGGTTGTTGTACATTACACATTGATTACTCTAAATTGTCTAATCTTACTGTCAAATATAACAATGAGAAGACTAGGTAAGTAGACAAGTCCTTCTTAAATTAAATAGTAACTATTTGTATAGAGACTTTACTCGTCCTGATCTACCAGCTGGAGATCAAGAGACTGTGTCACTCCCTGACCTCTCAGCATATGGTATAATAGTATATGTGTGTGTGTGTGTGTGTATCTATATATGTCTGTATCTAGGTCTTCATCCTGCTCTACTTCAATCTCCAGGTAGTAAGTTATTTATTTTATTAGATATAGAATGTTTTGTTTAGCATTCTCTCAACTTCGTGCTGCTCTTATTGCTCTGGGTACTCAAGGAGGAGGAGGGGGTGGTGCTCAAGGAGGTGGTGCTCCCTCTACTACAGTTGTTCTAGCCTCTAATCTCAATGATAAGGTAATATTGTGATAAAAGAGACATGTCTGTGTGTGTTAGTATTTGTGTATGATTTGCACCACTTTTTCTCTTCTTGTTGGCACTCTTTCTTCCTCTGTTGGCTCCTCTTGGCTGTCTTCTCCTCCCTCTCATTCTCCCTCCCTTCTTTCACACAAGATGATTTCTCCTCATGCTCTCTTTATTCTCTTTGGTACGTCTTTCTCTCTTTATCTCTCTATCTCTTGCACAATATGATCTAGTAGAGTCTGTTCACATTGATTTTATAGACTATTGCAAGGAGATTGTTCTATTTATAGAATGTATCATTGATCATATCATTGAACAGACTATAATATTAAATGTGTAGTCATCAATGTAGTGTTAATAAATGTTATATAATTTTGTAGGTGTATATGGTGATGTAATGCGTGTGAAGATATTGTATAGTAAAAGAGACTCCGCCCTTATTCAATTTCGCGAACCTCAACAAGCTCAGAACTGTGAGTGATCTAAAAGTTAAATTTTGATAATTTTTATGTTCTCTCTCATTCTCTCTCTCTAGCTGTTACTCATCTTAATGGTAGCATGTTATATGGTAAGAAAATCCATGTGACACTCTCTAAACATACTCAAGTCCAGATGCCTCAACCAGGAAGTAATGTAAGATGATGTAATATCATATACATATAGAGGTTATATTTATCATATATAACATTGTTACATTCATTATTATCAGATGTTCCTTTCTCTTTATTAGGAGGATGGACTAACTGAAGACTTTTCTAAAACTCTCCTCTTCATCGTTTCAAGGTAAATCCAGTGGTGACTTACTCTCTTGGGTAAGTATTATATCTTCTGTCATAGAAGCCAGGGTCTAAGAATTATCAGAATATTTATCCTCCAAGTGCTACACTCCATCTCTCTAATATTCCGTAAGAGAACTAGTAGTGTACTGTTAAATAGAATGTGGTAACTGATATTGTTAATTAGATATTTATTGTAATAAATGATACATAATGTATCTATTATATTTCTATATAGTGATGGTATTACTGAGGAATATCTTCGCAGTCTATTTACATCTACTGGTGGTAATGTAGTCAATTTCCGTTTCTTTCAGTTAGTTTATATCTTGTCTTGTCTGTATAACTTTCTCTTTTTCTCTCTTAGAAATGATCTACGTATGGCTCTAGTTCAGATGTCTTCAGTAGAGGAAGCTATCAATGCTCTCATTGTCACTCTAATCATAAAATCAGTGAAACCAATCATCTCCGAGTTACCTTCTCAAAGAACACTCTCTAAGCGATCATCATTACTGGTCACACCCCTAATTATATTTCAAGTCTTGCTTTAGGCATATTGTGTGCTATTTCAAACTAAAATTTTATGTTTTTTTTTCTTTAAAATCTTTGTCTTTCTTTTTTCATTAGAAGTCTTGTCTTTTGATAACTTTGTCTACTGAAATAATTTAGTAGAATGATAGAATTAGAGGGGAAGTAGTTATTATAATGACATCATTATTATAGTTACTAACCATCTCTACCCACGTGTAATTAGATGAACTTGGCTGATATTAACTTGTCTGTGTGTTAATTGAAGACTGTATTGTCTTGTTCATTGAATTCTATTTATTATAAATATATGCTGTCCTGTCTTCAAGTAAAGAGAACTACAATAAATTCTTTTGAATATTGTTGTCATTATAGGACTCTGTCAAGACAGTTCACATTAATTATAGCAGCTGTAAGTCATACTGTTCATCTATTGTTAGTATTTGTTACTTCAATAGACACTATGACATCATTATTATCAGATATTACTATATAATAGTTAGACACTGAGGTCAGGTATTAACATTATTTATCATAACAGCACTAATTTACATGAGGACTTATTTTCACAGATAGCTAGTGCTACTCAACTACAAAAATTAAGATATATTACCATGTTAAACAATGCCCCTTTAATTAATAGTTGATCTTGGTGTCATTTCAATTCTGCCAATTCTCAAGATTCAGAATAATGACATAACAATAAGTTAATCCACATATCTTTCTACTAATTGTGTAAGTTGTTTTTTGTCACAATCACAGAAGATCACAAGTAACTAGTATAAGTAACAGTTCCATTAATAATATGTGAATTTATCTTACTCTAAGACTCAATGTTAACAAACTTACATTAACTGATTTCTTACTCCTGTATTCAGTATTTATCTCATAAAATAGTAATTATTTGTAATGGAGACTTTACTCGTCCTGATCTACCAGCTGGAGACCAAGAGACTGTGTCACTCCCTGACCTCTCAGCATATTGTATATGTAGTATATGTGTATGTGTGTGTGTGTGTATCTATATATGTATCTAGGTCATCCTGCTCTACTTCAATCTCCAGGTAGTAGTTATTATTTTATTAGATATAGAATGTTTTTGTTTAGCATTCTCTCCACTTTGTGCTGCTCTTATTGCTCTGGGTACTCAAGGAGGATAGACAAATAAACAGATTGATGATAGATTAAATAATAAATTAATATCAGATAATTAAATGATATATTTGATATAAAACAGTGTCCTCCTATGTAAGTGTATTATATTAAACATCTATTAACATAATTGAAGTTGTACATGTGGATAATTAACTTAATATTTCAAATCCATTGTTTAGATAATCAAAATAAAATACAATGAGACTATATATTTAAAATCTTTATCAGCTGACAATTTATACACAATGTAATGTTTACAGTATAATTATTAATGTTTAATATTTAATTATTACTTTTAATCATATTATAAGAGGAACAAACAAGTAAATAAAAACATTTTCTAAAAATGAAGTAAACATAGAGATAATTAATATTATTCCATTACAAATAATACAAACAAGATAATAATAATAACAGTTGTATTATATCTACATAATAGTACAGGTATAATAAACAAACAAAGGATGTTTACTAATTAAAAAGTATAGATCTAAAGTCACTTTATTAATATCAGTTATATTATGTCCCTGTACTATTATAGTAATGATAATATAATTGATTATTACTAACTTTTTTTGTTTGTATTCATTGTATGTAATCATATTATTAATACCTGAGGTAGCTCAGTTATAATTACCACATGTCTATTATTGGTAGAGGTTTCAATGTTGTTGTTTTGTATGTGTGTGTCATTAATGTCTTCTCTCTTGTAATTGTAGAGTATCCCTTAGGACTGATAATCCAATCACTGGCTTGTTTCCAATGTACTGAATTGTGGGGATGAAGAAAGACGGTTTGGCAAAAGTGTTGTGTATACTTCTATCCAGTTAGGTTGAGATAGTCGATTGTCCAAGTAATCACACATTCGTATATAGAGAAGTCTCATAGTTGTGTGTGACTTTAACATTTTAGTAATAAGAGGTAGTCCCTGTTCATAGAACATGGTATCATTATTTGTTGTCTCTCTTCATAACTCAGTAAGTGGACACACATAACTGATCTAGTATGAAGTTTACTTTAAGTTCTGTAAGTTGTTCTTATGAGAGATAACATTAAATAAAGTTGTTATCTGTTCATAGTTAGTATCTGACAGTGGAATGGTACCTCAACTCCTGTAAACTAGTATTGTGTGAGAGACCAGTTGTTAGAAATGACAGGTAATAGTGGGAATGGCATTAATTGTATCATCAGAGTCATTTCAAATATTCTATTGCTTTGTTTTAGTGTTAACATGTCTTGTAAACTAGGACCCATAATGTCATAGATGGTACTATGTCCCATACTGTACCATCATAGAGGTATGGGACTGAGTAATATTCTATGATCGTAGTATAAGACAATGTAGTCCCTTGGAGAATAATGAATTCTTTCATGATACCATACTTTGAGATTTGATTCTCCAGATAGTTAAGTGTGTGTTTCACTATATCCATTGATAAGAATAGAGGTTATGCTTTAAGAGATGGTACATGTGTGATTGTCTCCTGTATAAGTCACCTGTGTATCATTGATATCTTTATTTGATATATGGTGTAGATCATCACATCAGCAAAAATTCGTAATTTTGCTCTATTTAGCAATTAGTGTGTTAAATTCACTGTATACTGGTCAATAACACATTAGAGAAATTCAGTTTACGACGGTTTTGTATTGTAGTCCTGTCTCTGTATGGTGCTGTTTATATGTAAACTTCCTCCAATTGATAAAGTCTTCTTGCGGTCTATCCTTTTAGAGTGTCCTCTTAACATTTGTTAAAAATAGGTTTGACGTTGTAGCTTTATTAGTCGTAGTCTTACAAGAGTAACCTTAATCACACCTGTAGACTGTATTAGTCATTATATACCTAGTGAAGATTTGTATACCTCTAACATGAACTTTCCCTACAAGTACTAGTTAGCTTGTAGGTCACTATCTTGACGCCCCACACCTTTCCTCCAATGCAAAAATCCTCTGTCTATCTGTTTTTATATAGTCTTCTTCATTTCAAAATCATTATTTCAAAAGTGTACTATCTTTAGATGTTGTAGTTTTATTAAGTACAGTATACAGGTAACATTCCAAATATTCCTGTGTATACCTGCGTGTATCTGTAATATAACTACTCATTGAAGATTGGACGAGAATGATGATTGCAATAACATTTAACTAATAATTTTTTCAAGTCAAAATTTTGGTCGTTTATCTTAAACAATTTTTTTTTTTTTTTTCTATCTCTAGTCTTTTACAGTTAACATGTTCATCATTGTAGTATTAGTAATGAGTTGTACTTTTGATGTCCATATGAACTCCCAGGTCCAAATACATTCCATGTTATGTTAGAGTCGTCTTTAATAAAAATCCAAGACCATTTAGTTATAGTTCAATAGTGATCTGTCAAATATCTTATCTATGCTAGGGCAAGTGATGGTTCTTTATAGATTGTGATAATGTTTGACATAATTTGATGTTCTGTGATTCATATAACAGTTGGAAAGAGAATGCCAGCCCATTCATCAGAGAGAAGAGAAGAAATGTGTGGCCTAACAGTTTTGTTGAATTCTGTCTGAAATGGAGTGTAGTAACACTTCTCAAATCCAAACAATGGTCTCCTTTTACATTGTAGATCAAAGTTCTTTGTTAAAATATTGTTGATAGCTTTCATCTTCAAGGTGAGTTAGACCTGCTACAAACATCAGACACATTCTAAAGTGATCATTTCAAAATGTTCTGAAACACTTCCTCTGTCTTCTCATACTTAGCTATCCACCATGCTGCTTAGAAATTCCTGGATACTCAGGGGAAGAAATTGATACCTCTCCTCAATACCCTACAATAAATGTTGTCATTAGTCCAAGATAACCTTCCTTCTCTGATTGACCAAGAGATGACTGACAGAGTTGAATTGAAGAAAATGTCATTTTTGGATTATATTTTCTTTCAAAACTGAGGTAAGCAAAGTGACAAATCTCTTTAAATGTTGTATCTAATACTGATGGTAAATGATGAAGGCTATATACTTGTACGGGTTTTGTATTGTCAACTCTTTTTCAACATGTCTTCTGATAGTTTGTAGGATAAAATTCTCATATATTCTGTGAGTGTTGTTGGTAACTGTTCGTCTGACTGACGATAAACTAAGATAACTATGGGAACAGACTAGTGGTATATATAACACAATGACTGGACATCACCTCGTACTTCAAGATCTTCAATAAGTTTCTCAGCTAGATGTGGTTCTTTTTCTAGTGTTCCTTTGATTACTGCCTTCATCTCCTCTTCTGAAAATCCCAACACTTCAACATGTCTGTTAACTGAAGATAATTTTTAACAGTGAGTAAGAGGGCATAGCTACGAGAGGTCAAACAATTACTGAACATTTGGCTAATATCTCTCTACGATTATTCTAGCTGCTAGTGAGGATTGTCTGAGATTTGTACTTATTCATCCAGCCATCAAAGATTATCAGTAATCCTTGTCCATGTATTTTTTGCAACCATTCAGTGACGTAGTAACTTCATTACAATCATATGTGTACTTAAGTAGTTGTTTTAATTCATTAGCTTGAGCCACCTCATGGATTTCTGAGAGGACAATAAAGTACTAAGTTATATTTTCCATGTGTGAGTTCTCCTTTAGCCCACATATTTAATAAGTTTACGACAAAGTGTTGTCTTACCATACCAGGAGGACCATCAACTATTACTCTAAGAGGACTGACCACTATCACATGGGTTTAAGAATATCCTGAATATCTATCTGTTTATCTGTGAGTAACTTGAGGTATTTTATCAACTTGTCCTCTTAACATACACCATTGTTTCTGTAGTATGTTTGAGGAGTAGCATGTCTTGTCTTGTGTTTGTAGTAGCGCTAATCTTCCAAAGAAGTCTTGTCCAACTGGTGGTGGCCAGTCTGTAGGGGACAATAGGTTGTATATTGTATTGGTCCTATCATAATATCACAATATCGCTGGACATCAGGTCTAATGAATTGGTGGGTGGATCATCATTAACAGTACATTCACCTTAATGAAGTAAGACACATTAAAGTAAAGTAAATTATACATTTAATTAACTCACCTAATTGTTGTAATATAAAGGTAGTAATCTCTCTTAGTCTCTGATGTTGTTTGGTTTCTTAATACATGACAAATGTTCACTAGATACTGGTATGGATCTCTATGTGCTTTTAACTGTCTCTGTAACACACCCTACCAACTTACTAGATTTTACCAAATCACGCTCTCCTTTTGTTGTCAATATGTCATTGTAAGTCTCAAATGATATCAGTCCTTTTGCATACAGTACATTAGTTACACCGGTAAGGATAGGAGTAATGATATCACTAAGATCAGCAAAGTGAGTACGAAATAGTTTCACTTGGAGTGAGTGACTCTATACAATATTACAACAGTACAATACAATATTACAATAACAATACAATATTACAATAGTACATGACATAATAGTAAGTCTTAGAGCATTACTTGATGTCGAAGTAAATAAGACATAGTCCCTGTATCAGTTATATATTTTAATATTTACCTGTTTTAGGTCCAGGATTGAGTTCAATATCACCTGATAAAATGAGGAGAAGTAAGAGAAATAAAACTAGAGAGAAGGTCAGGTTACCACCACCCTCATCTCCTGACCATAGTGACTCCACCCATCCTGAGATATCAGTAGTAGTTCTCTTTTTAGTAGTATATGATATCTGATGACAATACCATAATCCAATATTAACTCTCCATTGTGTGGTATCAATCATTATTAGAAGATATAGCAAATAAACTAACACATAAATAGCAACTGTTAAGATCCACCCACTTTGTTAAGGTTAGAGTATAATAATATTCATTAATAATACTGACCTCAATGTTATACTTATGAATATTAGTTGTAGTTAAATAGAATTCACTTACCACATAATGACAAAATGATTTTATTATTAGAGTTGTATTTGTAATATATTTTGTTTGTGTGTGTGTGTCTTAACTCTCTAATTTACTTTCACTTTCACTTTTCACTGTTTAATCTTGTATGAGGAAACTGTTCCTCTCCTCTCATAGTTATTCTTTCTTCTCTTCTCTTTTCTACTTACTAATGGAATTAGAATCTGCACATTGCATGACATGTACCAGTTAGTTGTCTGCATATATCACTACTGAACTGATATATCTGAATTTCATTGAGAATAATTGAAAGCTTTAGTTGAAAAGTATTGGAAAAATATTGAAAAAACATCCCAACTATCTGAAAAGTATTTGATTTTGTGCAGCACAAAAACATCTAAAATAAATATAAAATTTGTCTGAAAATCATTGCAATTTCAGTATATATAATAACTGTATATAATAATTATATTAAAATGAAATGATAAATTTGTGTGACATATAAATTAACACAATCAAATCAAGAAAAACAGGTACTTTTGATCAGTGATCAAATATCCATTGTTTTTTTTGGTTTTGGTATCCTTTTACCAGTCTCCATAGGGCACAAAGATGTCTTTTGAAGGTGGTACACCAATAATATATCCTCCACTAGGTACATTTTCCTTTATTCTTTCTGTTTTCCACACAAATACATCACCCTTCTGTAAAAGTTAATTGATACTTGATATGTAATCATGTTATAATAGATTAACAAACCTCTAGATGATGGAAATGTGTCTTATTTCCGATTTTCTTTGGCAATTCAGGATAGATAATTGTTGCACATATCCATCCAATAAATTGTCTTCAAATACAACTTCTGCATACATATGTGCATCTAAACAATATTAACAACATTAACAATATTAACAACATTACAATATTAACAACATTAACAACATTAACAATATTACAATATTAACAACATTAACAATATTAACAATATTAACAACATTAACAATATTAACAATATTAACAACATTAACAATATTAACAACATAATACTGTACTCTTGTTCAAAAAAACACAAACCGTCACAAAAATTTACAAAAGTTGCAGCGGCTAAATTTTGTCCATGGTAACTAATTAAAATAGGATTTCTGTACAATTAAAAGCAATTAATTAATATCTCATTGCAGGGCTAAATACCCTGTCTTCAACTTGGACCACAATCCACACTAGCACTCTGTAGCTTAACAATATTAAGTTGACAGAGTTTAATAACAAATACCTTTGACCTTCTCTTCGTTTTTGATTTATATATGACTATAGCATTTTTACATTGTGTTCAATAATCACTAGCCCTATGTATTATTTAGAGTAATTGATAGTGTGGTATTTAGTAATGGTCTGTCCCTCCTCCTTCCTCTCTTTATATCCTTCTTTCTATTCTCTTTGCCCTTTTATTTACTTACTTTTTCTTTTCATTCTTTAGCCTCGTATGGAGGAAACTGTTCCTACTGTTGCTACCTCTACATCTCGTGTTCTTCATGTCCCATAATTTACCTACTGAAGTATTAGAGAAGTAAATATGAATGTTAGCTTCTCCCTTTGGAATGGTAAACATAGTAATGTTATCATCTTCTGACTAATGTTGTCTCTGTAGGTGAACAAAATTTTGATGTTAAAGCAAAAGAATCAAGCTTTTATTGAAAGGGAGATATAGATCTGCTCGTAACATGGTTGAGTGTTTCTCAGCTAGACCAGCTCAAATAAGGTAACAATATATAGTATTAGAGAAGGAAGTACTACCTACTATGATAGTATGTGTGTGTAACTACAAAGGTTTTGTTTGTAATGTTTGTAGTCATCTGTACTACATAGTAATATATCATTAGTAATATGACATAGCAATGTAGACAAGTTGTCTCAAGTTGTCATTAATATCTATCTATCATTTCTATAATTATAGTGTTATAACATATACTGTTTAATATTGATGTATTTCTTTGATATCTACAGAGATAGAACAGTTTATATACAATTCTCAAAACATCAAGAACTAAAAACAGCCACAGTAAGTCATCTAGAAAGTTAATTGAAGTGAGATTACTTTAATTGTGTTTGTTAGCCAGGAGCAACATCAATGGGTGGAGCTAGTCCAGGTTATGGTGGTTTCTTCTCCTCAATCTATCAGTATGATTGGGATAGGAGCTATGCAACAGGGTCAACCTAACTCCATTTTAAGAGTTATTATTGAGAACATGTTATATCCTATTACCATTGATGTCCTTCATCAAGTGAGTGTGTAGATTTGTGGGTGGAGTCATTACAAGTTGTGTTAACGTTGTTTAGATATTTGCCAAATATGGTGATGTTCTAAAAAATAGTAACATTCATGAAAAATGGTAATAGACATTTTATGTAATTGAAGTGTTGTTTATGTTGTGATGTTTATAGGTCAGTTTCATGCACTCATTCATATCCCCCAATGAATAATTGCTGCTAATGCTAAAACTGTGAGTCATTCATTAACTACAAGCTAACATACTATGTTTGTCTCTTTAGGCACTTGATGGTCAAAATATCTATAATGGTTGTTGTACATTACACATTGATTACTCTAAATTGTCTAACCTTACTGTCAAATATAACAATGAGAAGACTAGGTAAGTAGACAAGTCTTCTCAAGTTAAATAGTAACTATTTGTATAGAGACTTTACTCGTCCTGATCTACCAGCTGGAGATCAAGAGACTGTGTCACTCCCTGACCTCTCAGCATATGGTATAATAGTAGATATGTGTGTGTGTGTGTGTATCTATATATGCCTGTATCTAGGTCTTCATCCTGCTCTACTTCAATCTCCAGGTAGTAAGTTATTTATTTTATTAGATATAGAATGTTTTTGTTTAGCATTCTCTCACTTCGTGCTGGCTCTTATTGCTCTGGGTACTCAGGAGGAGGAGGGGTGTGGTGCTCAAGGAGGTGGTGCTCCCTCTACTACAGTTGTTCTAAGCCTCTAATCTCAATGATAAGGTAATATGTGATAAAGAGACATGTCTGTGTGTGTTAGTATTTGTGTATGATTTGCACCACTTTCTCTTCTTGTTGGCACTCTTTCTTTCCTCTGTTTGCTCCTCTTGGCTGTCTTCTCCTCCCTTTCATTCTCCCTCCCTTCTTTCACACAAGATGATTTCTCCTCATGCTCTCTTTATTCTCTTTGGTACGTCTTTCTCTCTTTATCTCTCTATCTCTTGCACAATATGATCTAGTAGAGTCTGTTCAACATTGATTTTTATAGACTATTGCAATGATATTGTTTCTATTATAGAATGTGTCATTGATCATATCATTGAACAGACTCTAATATTAAATGTGTAGTCATCAATGTAGTGTTAATAAATGTTATATAATTTTGTAGGTGTATATGGTGATGTAATGCGTGTGAAGATATTGTATAGTAAAAGAGACTCCGCCTTATTCAATTTCGCGAACCTCACACAAGCTCAGAACTGTGAGTGATCTAAAAGTAAATTTTTGATAATTTTTATGTTCTCTCTCATTCTCTCTCTAGCTGTTACTCATCTTAATGGTAGCATGTTATATGGTAAGAAAATCCATGTGGACACTCTCTAAACATACTCAAGTCCAGATGCCTCAACCAGGAAGTAATGTAAGATGATGAGTAATATCATAAAACATATAGAGGTTATATTATCATATATAACATTGTTACATTCATTATTATCAAGATGTTCCTTTCTCTTTATTAGGAGGATGGACTAACTGAAGACTTTTCTAACTCTCCTCTTCATCGTTTCAAGGTAAATCAAGTGGTAACTTACTCTCTTGGGTAAGTATTATATCTTCTGTCATAGAAGCCAGGGTCTAAGAATTATCAGAATATTATCCTCCAAGTGCTACACTCCATCTCTCTAATATTCCGTAAGAGAGAACTAGTAGTGTACTGTTAAAATAGAATGTAGTAACTAACAGTGGGGTAGGAATGAAGTTTAAGTTGGGGGGGGCTGACCTTATATTTAGTTACATTATGTTGTATTAAACATCAAAAATGACCCAAAAATTAAGTCATCTGTTGTTAAAGGAAAACAAACTCTTTAGCTGTTTCTAATAAGTTTGTTATCAGTACTGTCCATATGTGTAGGTAACAGCATGACATGGTTTAGTCGTTCTTTGGTCATAGTACTTCGTTGGTAATTTTTTTTAGTCAGCGTAAGGTTGAAAATGTGTGTTTCCGCTGTAACAGAAGTCATTGGTACAGTTAGATACTGCCTAATGTGTTATTGTGTACATAATCTTGAGTGCAAATCAGGGGGGGGGCTTAGCCCTCCCTGATTTGAAGTTGGAGGGGCTTCAGCCCCCCCTGCCCCCCCCCCTTTCCTACCCTATGGTAACTGATATTGTTAATTAGATATTTATTGAAATAAATGATACATAATGTATCTATTATATTTCTATATAGTGATGGTATTACTGAGGAATATCTTCGCAGTCTATTTACATCTACTGGTGGTAATGTAGTCAACTTCCGTTTCTTTCAGTTAGTTATATCTTGTCTTGTCTGTATATAACTTTCTTTTTTTTCCTCTTTTAGAAATGATCTACGTATGGCTCTAGTTCAGATGTCTTCAGTAGAGGAAGCTATCAATGCTCTCATTGTCACTCATAATCATAAAATCAGTGAAACCAATCATCTCCGAGTTACCTTCTCAAAGAACACTCTCTAAGCGATCATCATTACTGGTCACACCCCCTAATTATATTTCAAGTCTTGCTTTAGGCATATTGTGTGCTATTTCAAACTAAAATTTTTATGTTTTTTTCTTTAAAATCTTTGTCTTTCTTTTTTCATTAGAAGTCTTGTCTTTTGATAACTTTGTCTACTGAAATAATTTAGTAGAATGATAGAATTAGAGGGAAGTAGTTATTATGATGACATCATTATTATAGTTTTACTAACATCTCTACCCCACGTGTAATTAGATGAACTCGGCTGATATTAACTTGTCTGTGTGTTAATTGAAGACTGTATTGTCTTGTTCATTGAATTGTATTTATTATAAATATATGCTGTCTGTCTTCAAGTAAAGAGAACTATAATAAAATTCTTTTGAATATTGTTGTCATTATAGGACTCTGTCAAGACAGTTCACATTAATTATAGCAGCTGTAAGTCATACTGTTCATCTATTGTTAGTATTTGTTACTTCAATAGACAATATGACATCATTATTATCAGATATTACTATATAAATAGTTAGACACGAGGTCAGGTATTAACCATTATTTATCATAACAGTACTAATTTACATGAGGGACTTATTTTCACAGATAGCTAGTGCTACTCAACCACAAAAATTAAGATATATTACCATGTTAAAACAATGCCCCTTTAATTAATAGTTGATCTTGCTGTTATTTCAATTCTGCCCATTTCTCAAGATTCAGAATAATGACATAACAATAAGTTAATTAACATATCTTTCTACTTAATACTGTAAATTGTTTTTTTTGTCACAATCACAGAAAGATCACAAGTAACTAGTATAAGTAACAGTCCATTAATAATATGTGATTATCTTACTCTAAGACTCATGTTAACAAACTTACATTAACTAATTTCTTACTCCTGTATTCAGTATTTATCACATAAAATAGTAATTATTTGTATAGAGACTTACTCGTCCTGATCTACTAGCTGGAGATCAAGAGACTGTGTCACTCCCTGACCTCTCAGCATATGGTATAATAGTATATGTGGGTGTGTGTGTGTATCTATATATGTCTGTATCTAGGTCTTCATCCTGCTCTATTTCAATCTCCAGGTAGTAAGTTATTTATTTTATTAGATATAGAATGTTTTGTTTAGCATTCTCTCCACTTTGTGCTGCTCTTATTGCTCTGGGTACTCAAGGAGGATAGACAAATAAACAGATTGATGGATAGATTAAATAATAATTAATATCAGATAATTAAATGATATATTTAATATAAAACAGTGTCCTCCTATGTAAGTGTATTATATTAAACATCTATTAACATAATTGAGTTGTACATGTGGATAATTAACTTAATATTTCAAATCCATTGTTTAGATAATCAAATAAAATACAATGAGACTATATATTTACATGAGGTAGCTCAGGTTATAATAAACACAGGTCTATTATTGGTAGAGGTTTCAATGGTTGTTGTTGTATGTGTGTGTCAAGTACTGTCTTCTCTTGTGATTTTAGAGTATCCCTTAGGTCTGATAAGCCGATCGCTGGCTTGATTCCAATGTACTGAATTGTGGGATGAAGAAAGACGGTTTGGCAAAAGTGTTGTGATACTTCTATCCAGTTAGGTTGAGATAGTTGATTGTCAATACAATCATCACATTGTATGTAGAGAAGTCTCATAGTTGTGTCTGACTTTAAACATGTTAGTAATAAGATGTAGTCCTTGTTCATAGAATAATAGTGTCATTATTTATTTTATCTCTTTATAACTACAGTAAGTGGACACACATAACTGATCTAGTATGAAGTTCACTTTAAGTTCTGTGAGTTTGTTCTTATGAGAGATAACATTAAATAAAGTTGTTATCTTTCATAGTTAGTATCTAACAGTGGAAAGGGGGTACACTCAACTCCTTTAGACTAGTATTGTGTGAGAGACCAGTTGTTAGAAATGATAGGCAAGTACTGGGAATGGCATTAGTAAGATAAATATGGTCAATTTCAAATATTCTATTTGTTTCATTTACTGTTAACATGTCTTGTAAACTAGGACCCATACTGTCATAGATGGTACTAGGACCCATACTGTCATATATGTCATAGATGGTACTAGGACCCATAATGTCATATATGGTATTTCCCATGTCTTTACTTTCAAAGCCTTAACTGTAGTATTACTTTGTAGAATAGTAAATAGTTCAATAACACTCTCAGCTGTGTCTAGTGTTAGTTCAAGTTGTTGTAGATTAGGATGACATTGAATAATAGAGGTAGTGGGACTGAGTATATTCTATATGATCTAGTATAAGACAATGTAGTCCTTTTGATATGTTGAGGAAATAATGATGTCTGTTCACAATCCAACCATCGTAATTTGCTCTCCAAAGCAATAAGTGATGTGTTCACTATATCCAGTGATAAGACATTAGGTATGTTCAGTTTTTAAGAGCTTGTATTGTGTGATTGTCTCTTACTAGTTTATCATAAATCTCTTTGCTTGAATATCTTCTGTCCATTCTAGATCATCACATTTGAGTGAAAATGTTTGAATTGATTTGTTTCTTGTTATTCCTTTAATCACACTGCAGACTGTATTAGCAATATCACTAGAGAGATTCGGTATACCACTAACATAACTTCTAATATCTAGTACTAGTTCTTGTAGTTGCTGTTGATATATAAACTTTCCTCCAATTCAGATAAAATCCTCTTGTCTATCTGTATATAGTCTTCTTCATCTTTTAGATGTTTCCATATATTATTTTAAAGTGTAGTATTTTTAGATTTTGTAGTTTTATTAAGTGCAGTAGTACAAGAGTAACATCAGATATATCCTTGTGGTGTAGGTGACTTTAATATAATATAACACTCTTGAAGATTGTGAGAGAATGATGATTGAAATATTTCACAAATAACTTAATAGCCTTTTGGTTATTATCTACAAACCACACCTCTATCTCTAGTCTTTTACACTTAACATTGTTTCATCAATGTATTAGTAAGGAGTTGTACTTTCTGTCCAATTAGAAATCCCAGGTCCAAATAATTCCATGTTATGTTAGAGTTCTTTAAGAAAAATCCACACACAGTATATCAAATAGTGATGATCTTAGTCTATGGAGGCATAGTGAGTGGGTTCATCATTGATTGTGATAATGTTTGACATAATTTGGTGTTCTGTGATTCATATAACAGTTGAAAGACAATGCCATCCCATTCATCAGAGAGAAGAGAAGAAATGTGTGGCCTAACAGTTGTTGAATTCTGATTGAAATGGGAGTAGTAACACTTCTCAAATCCAAACAATGGTCTCCTTTTACATTGTAGGTCAAGTTCTTTGTTAAAATATTGTTGATAGCTTTCAATCTTCAAGGGTGAGTTAGACCTGCTACAAACATCAGACACATTCTAAAGTGATCATTATCAAAATGTTCTGAAAACACTTCCACTGTCTTCTCATATTTAGCTATCCACCATGCTGCTAGAAATTCCTGGATACTCAGGTGAAGAAATTGATACCTCTCCTCAATACCTACATTAAATGTTGTCATTAGTCCAAGATAACCTTCCTTCTCTAATTGATCAAGAGAACTGACAGAGTTGAATTGAAGAAAAATGTCATTTTCTTTCAAACTGAGGTAAGTAAAGTGACTGAGGTAAGCAAGTGGGTGGAGCATCATCAACAGTACATTCACCTTAACAAGGAGAGAAATGTAACTTATGTAATAGTCGTTGAGTTTTTCAAGACATAAAGTCACTTAGGTGGAGCTGAGGTGATTATGGAGTGTAATTTGATAGTAAGTATCTATATTGTAACTTGTTTATAGAATCTTATAATTGGTATGTAGGTATTGTTATGTAAAACTCTTAGACATTATATGTTGTATGTGGGATTTGTTAGGGAGTTATCTCACAGCATTAATAGATTAGAGTAACTCCAACCTTTATAATTAGTAGGTTTATCACCTAGGAGAGATATTAGATCTAGAGTCCACCCATAAGACTGTTGCAGTAACAACAAACAACATTGTACTTACTTGTAGCATTCACTTGCTGGTATATATCCTTATCTAGGGCAATGTTTCTTAATAGTGGTCCCTTAACAAGATCTATTATTGTCTTCCAACTGACAGGATTAGCTTGACTATCCAACTCTATCCATTTCTGGAGTACATGATCAAGTCTTGTTTGATTAGATATGTTAGACTCAGCCAAGCCCTGAAGGTCATTATATTCCACTCCAAGACCATTACCAATACTACGCCATGATGAATTAATAGGAGCTAGTGTTTCTAGAACATCCTTTTTTGAAGGCTTTTTAACTAAAAAAAATTAGAGAAAGGACATTTTAAAAGGTTGCAAAATTATATATATTAAATAACTTACATAAAAAGGATACAGGAAACGCAAAATGGCAGGAAGTGCAGACACCCCATCCAATTTTCACACCTCACTAATCTAATTAAATGTACCCATAGTTAGCGGAATCTAGTGGATATTTAACCGACAGAGTGAACCATTGTTGATATCACACATTAATTTTTTAGTTAATAAGTTTATGAGCCGCCCACTCATTAATAATGGCTGACTTGGTTTAGCATTTGTTGATCAAATTAATAGCACTACAAAAAAACTAAATGAAATCACTACTATACTAATAATGTTAAATATGAGTTCAGTTCATTCAGCATTTCTTTTTCTTTTGAAGATGTGGATAATGATGAACAACTTTAACAACTTAGTTATTCTTGTGGCTCTTCCTCTTTTGAATAAAAATTGGCTCTGTAAAGGAGTCTTCTTTTTCAAGCTGACGATCATCATCATCTAAATTTACATTGTTCAGTACAGAACAGTAAGAAGAATACAAAGTAGAAGAAGTTTCATGATGTTGCTCAGTTGCAATCGAAAATGATGGATCCTTCTTGGTGTAACTTGCCTATGATGACATTAATGATGACATCATATGACATCATAGGGTTAATAATGGTGTGTGATGGGATTGTAGATAATACTAGGTAATACTGGTATTCTAGGTAATATTGGTATTGTAGGAATACTGGTACTATGTAGGTATTGTTATGTAAAACTCTTAGACATTATATGTTGTACGTGGATTTGTTAGGGAGTTATCTCACAGCATTAATAGATTAGAGTAACTCACCCTTTATAATTAGTTAGGTTTATCACCTAGGAGAGATATTAGATCTAGAGTCCACCCATAAGACTGTTGCAGTAACAACAAACTACATTGTACTTACTTGTAGCATTCACTTGTATCAGGTACTGGTATATATCCTTAGCTAGGCAATGTTCTTAATAAGTGGTCCGTTTAACAACATCTATTATTGTCTTCCAACTGACAGGATTAGCTTGACTATCCAACTCTATCCATTTCTGGAGTACATGATCAAGTCTTGTTTGATTAGATATGTTAGACTCATCCAAGCCCTGAAGGTCATTATATTCCACTCCAAGACCATTACCAATACTACGCCATGATGTATTAATAGGAGCTAGTTGTTCTAGAACATCTTTTTGAAGGCTTTTCAACTAAAAATATTCAGAGAAAGGACATTTTAAAAGGTTGTTAAATTAATATAACTCACATAATATAGGAAAATCATTGAATTCCTCAGTATATGTATCATTTCCTACTACTTGCTCTTGACTACCTGTATAATTAATATCTATAATTATAGTACATTTTATAATCATGTGATATGTAGATACAATCACATGATAACTAGTACACAATTTTGACATGTTAAGTTATATTATTTTCAACATCAGACCTTTAGTTATTGAATAATTGAAGAATGATCTTCAGTCTCTTTGGGTCTTTTAAATACTGGAGTAGATAAGGGAGAATCTTCAATATCTTTAGATCTTTTCATCAGATGACATACTACAGTAAATATGAAAATGAATATGTGTATTAAATGAATAAATATACCTTCATTCTTAATATCTAGTGTCTTCTCATTTTAACAGCTATATCCTTATCTCCACAGTCCTCAATAGCTGAGATAAGTTCTTCCAAGAGGGGTCAGTACTGTTTATAATCCACCATTGTAAACCTTCCTCTAAAGCAAAGTGGTAGTCTTGATCACTGCTGACCATTGTCTTGAGTCTTCTCCTCTCCTCCAGTGATACACCTAGTAGACTAGTGAGTTCAGTCCATTTATCTTTAACAACAAAACCACTCTTAACAAGAAGTATTAGAGCATTACTTGCTGTCAATTCTATTGAAGTAAATGAGACATAGTCCCTGTATCAGTTATATGTTTTAATATTTACCAGTTTTAGGTCCAGGATGAGTTCAATATCACCTGATAAAATGAGGAGAAGTAAGAGAAATAAAACTAGAGAGAAGGTTAGGTTACCACCACCCTCATCTGACCATAGTGACTCCACCCATCCTGAGATATCAGTAATAGTTCCCTTTTTTAGTAGTATATGGTATCTGATGACAATACCATAATCCAATATTAACTCTCCATTGTGTGGTATCTATCATTATTAGAAGATATAGCAAATAAACTAATACATAAATAGCAACTGTTAAGATCCACCCACTTTGTTAAGATTAGAGTATAATAATATTCATTAATAATACTGACCTCAATGTTATACTCATGAATATTAGTTGTAGTTAAATAGAATTCACTTACCACATAAATGGAATTAGAATCTGCACATTGCATGACATGTACCAGTTAGATGTGTGTATATATACATAGTAATATATCATTAGTAATATGACATAGCAATGTAGACAAGTTGTCTCAAGTTGTCATTAAATATCTATCTATCATTTCTATAATTATAGTGTTATAACATATACTGTTTAATATGATGTATGTTCTTTGATATCTACAGAGATAGAACAGTTTATATACAATTCTCAAAACATCAAGAACTAAAAACAGCCACAGTAAGTCATCTAGAAAAGTTAATTGAATTGAGATTACTTTAATTGTGTTTGTTAGCCAGGAGCAACCTCAATGGGTGGAGCTAGTCCAGGTTATGGTGGTTCTTCTCCTCAATCTATCAGTATGATTGGGATAGGAGCTATGCAACAGGGTCAACCTAACTCCATTTTAAAAGTTATTATTGAGAACATGTTATATCCTATTACCATTGATGTCCTTCATCAAGTGAGTGTGTAGATTTTGTGGGTGGAGTCATTACAAGTCATGTTAACGTTGTTTGGATTTTTGTCAAATATGGTGATGTTCTAAAAATAGTAACATTCATGAAAAATGGTAATAGAAATTTTTATGTAATTGAAGTGTTGTTTATGTTGTGATGTTTATAGGTCAGTTTCATGCACTCATTCAATATCCAATGAATAATTGCTGCTAATGCTAAAACTGTGAGTCATTCACTAACTACAAGCTAACATACTGTGTTTGTCTCTTTAGGCACTTGATGGTCAAAATATCTATAATGGTTGTTGTACATTACACATTGATTACTCTAAAATTGTCTAATCTTACTGTCAAATATAACAATGAGAATACTAGGTAAGTAGACTTGTCTTTATTGAATTAAATAGCAACTATTTGTATAGAGACTTTACTCATCCTGATCTACTAGCTGGAGACCAAGAGACTGTGTCACTCCTGACCTCTCAGCATATGGTATATTAGTATATGTGTGTGTGTGTGTGTGTTTGTGTATCTATATATGTCTGTATCTAGGTCTTCATCCTGCTCTACTTCGATCTCCAGGTAGTAAGTTATTTATTTTATTAGATATAGAATGTTTTGTTTAGCATTTTCTCCACTTTGTGCTGCTCTTATTGCTCTGGGTACTCAAGGAGGATAGACAAATAAACAGATTGATGGATAGATTAAATAATAAATTAATATCAGATAATTAAATGATATATTTGATATAAAACAGTGTCCTCCTATGTAAGTGTATTATATCAAAACATCTATTAACATAATTGAAGTTGTACATGTGGATAATTAACTTAATATTTCAAATCCATTGTTTAGATAATCAAATAAAATACAATGATACTATATATTTAAAATCTTTATCAGCTCACAATTCATACACAATGTAATGTTTACAGTATAAATTATTAATGTTTAATATTTAATTATTACTTTAAATCATATTATAAGAGGAACAAACAAGTAAATAAAAAACATTTTCTAAAAATAAAGTAAATATAGAGATAATTAATATTTATTCCATTACAAATAATACAAACAAGATAATAATAATAACAGTTGTATTATATCTACATAATAGTACAGGTATAATAAACAAACAAAGGATGTTTACTAATTAAAAAGTATAGATCTAAAGTCACTTTATTAATATCAGTTATATTATGTCCCTGTACTATTATAGTAATGATAATATAATTGACATTACTACTATTTTGTTTGTATTCATTGTATGTAGATCATATTATTAATACATGAGGTAGCTCAGTTATATTTAACACAGGTCTATTATTGGTAGAGGTTTCAATGGCTGTACTTGTCATATATTTATATAAAATTAGTGCTATGTTTTATACTAAGATGCAATAAAAAGTAGATACCATCGATAATAAGAGTTTATTAGAGTTTATTAAAAAATGAAAAAATACTTCAATAGTATTAAGCATGTGTTAGTTATATTGTATTTGAAATTGACAACTTCAATTTATAAACCAGCTACTCCTTGTATCACTGTTAGTAATGGTTTGTGTTATAGCTATCAGAATGTCATTACAAGAAGCTCAATCTGGTCAGTCTTCTGCCTCAATAATGTATCCAACTTTCTCTTCTCAGATAGAACCCACAAAACCAGGTAATATATGTACTCTGATATATTTGTATTATAATAATGCTATATATTTAGTCCTCTGCTCGTAAGGTGAGAGCTATCTATGACTTTGAAGCAGCTGAAGATAATGAGCTGTCATTTAAAGCTGGAGAGATTATCACAGTACTGGATGATAGGTATGTAAGTATTCCTTGTTTATTAGTGTATACTTTATACAGTGATGAGAATTGGTGGAAAGGTCAAACTCAACTTGGTACTGGACTATTTCCAGCTAATTTTGTATCACCTAACCTTGATGCTACTCCTGAACCAGGTAAACCACACCCACTTTTACCAGTCATATATTAAGTTATTATTATAGTACGAGGTCAACAGAAGACAAGTACTACAACTGGAACAGTGAGTGTGGCTACAGGAGGTGGAGCTAAAAAAGACAATGAGACTCAAGTGAACCTGTTGTTAGAAATGTTAAAGACAGCAGATATTACTACTGATAATGAGGAAGAACTAAAAACTCTCAATGGACTAGAAGGTAGGGAACTACTTTGTTAACTAACTATAGTACATTTATATATGTACCTGTGTTAATAATGTTGAAAGTAGGAACCTACTTTGTTAACTAACTATAGTACGTTTAATATATGTACCTGTGTTAATAACATAGAAAGTAGGGAACTACTTTGTTAACTAACTATAGTACATTTAATATATGTACCTGTGTTAATAATGTTGAAAGTAGGAACCTACTTTGTTAACTAACTATAGTACGTTTAATATATGTACCTGTGTTAATAACATAGAAAGTAGGGAACTACTTTGTTAACTAACTATAGTACATTTAATATATGTAACTGTGTTAATAAAGTAATAAAATTTCAACTGTTATAACTGAATGCAAAGAAATGAAACCACTTGCTGAAACTAACTATTAATGACTTGGAAAAGTAAACCTAAATGATCATTAGGGGTTAAAAATGGATGTACATTTTTATCTTTTATTAGACAACTTGATGATATGAATGAAGTTAGTCAAAAACTACAAGAGACATTTGCTCTCTACAGAGGTAAACCACACCATTTTAGTAACCACTGTTTAATGCCTTATTAGGCTATTGCAAGAGGGACCACAACTAGCTCATAAAGCTCAAGCTCCACCCCCTAATGTTGAAGGGACACACCCACCTCCTTATCAGTCTGGTACTCAATACGCTAATGAATCTACTGGTAATTACTTTGCCCCACCTCCTCCTGACATCACTGGAACTTATCGTGGAGCATATTCTCAACCAGCAACTATGCTCTCCTTATGGTCCACCCACTCATGGTTTTATGCACCCACCTCCATCTTTGGGACAGTATGCACCACATCTTGTTCCTCCACCTCAGTCAACTCCTGTTACCATAGAAACAGTGAGGTAAGGTATCTGTCATCTCAATCTATGATCTTATCAATTCCTCTTTGAAAGAGGAGGTAGTCCTCAATTAATACATCATCAACTGACTCCACCTACTAACAACTCTTTGTGGATGACCCAACCCCCTTTAGCCACACCCACAGCTATGTACCAACAGCCAGTACATCAACCTCTCATTTGATTTAGTAACTATATACATAGGCATAGGAGAGGGGGCTGGAGGTGCTCAGGCACCCCCAATAATTTGGTGAGGGGTGCAGAGCACCCCCAATATAATTATTCTTCAGGTGAATTCACGTTGCCAAAGCACCAAGTTAACAGCTTTGCAATGTAACAATATACACCTATACATGTAAATGTTCTGTGGTTTACAAGATGCTTGTAAAATTCAACTACAAAATACATTGTAAATAGTGTGACTCAGCTGCCAGTGCTCAGTTTTAGTTAACTCCTTAGCTTAGTCACCAGCAGCTGCAAAAGCAATGGCTAAAAGACTTAGACAAGCAAATCTTTTTGAAACTCTTGCCAAGAAGCGTGCAACTGATGAGATCGAGCCAAGTGCTTTGCTGGAGGAATTGCCTGTGAGTGGGGAACTTTGTGATGATGAATCTGATGATATAACTGACTCTCTTGATATAAAGAGCATTGCTAAAGAGTTTATAGCTACTAACGAAGAACGTAGAGCTCATTTTGGAACATTTTAACAAACCACATGCATTTACACCTGTCATACACAAGTATTATACATTTAACTATTATTGTTTACGTTTAAATGTTTTCTGCATGCACATAATTGTTTAATTAGTAAAATATAAGCATTATAATTATAGTTGCTTTTACAGCAGTTACACTGCTTACAATGAGAAATAAAGCAAGATGCAATTAATTAGGTAAGTAAAGCTTATAATTATGGAACCTCAAATTGTCCTAAAAATAGATAATAACCACACTCTGAAAGCTTCAAAATTTCAAAATTTTCCTGGGGGCATAGGACCCTGCGATTACCATACTTCAGTGTTGATGAGCACCCCCAATAATTTTTACCCTCATACCCCTATGATATATAATATATATTACTTTCAATTTAAAAGTTAATTATTGCTATTAAGTTTGTCATCAACAATTGCACATAGTTATAATAATAAGGATCTGTTATAGTCAAATACTTACAATATTATAGTGAAATAGTTACATGACTAAATATTTATTATTGATAGAGGTATATAAGTTACTTATATACCTCTACCAATAATAAATATTTAGTCATGTAACTATTTCACCTCATCTACCTGACTTTTACCATAAAACTCTGTCACATGTTTCTGTGTAATACTATGTATAATATTGGTCATAATACTTTTTTGTTCTAAATGCGATATACTTAATCTATGTCTATGTGATTAGAAATCACCCTCATAGCAAAACCTCAAGGTTGGAAAGTCTGTATAAGCTGTAGATTCACATGTAATGGTTTAGGGTAAAGTGCCATGTCTAAATGGCAAATATAATTTCATTTATATTTTAAAAATATAAAGTTTATCAATAAAATTTAATTAAAACTGAAATTGGTACATTAAATGATAAGTATATTTAAAATACTTTTTAATAAAGAGTTTTTTAAAGCTATCACTGGCAAGATGTGAGTCGATGCAGGTAGTAGAATACATCATGATAGCTGTCTCCTGTATTCCTGTATACATGCATGCATATTGTAATAATTTGACTTAAGAGCGCTAAACTGTCTAGTTTGGAAGTTCCTAATAAAAATATTGTACCTTATATCTCATATAGACATTGCCTTACAACTACAGTTCTTTCTAGTAACTATCTGTAGAATACTAAAAGTATTGTGATATATTTTATGAACACTTTTAATTAGTTGTTACTGAGATATCAATTAAAAATCAATTAATGTTGATCACGCGTGTAGTATTTTCCCGCCAAATTTGTCTCAATATTGGTATGGTATTTGCCGCCAAATTTGTCACAAGTTTTTGGTGACTGGTTGTCAAATTGAAGCATGACAGGATCTCTTATGATATAAATAGGGCTCCATTTTGCAAGTTTATAGTATAAGGTGAGTTTTTCTCCATCCATCATCTCTCATCGACTTTTCAGTTGTTACAAGTGCTCTTCTTTCTCCCTCTATGTTCTCTAGGACCACTTCGTCGTTGGATCATCTCGTACTTCGACTCGTCGCTGGATCATCTTTTCTTTTCATTTTTGTCATCCTTATCTGTTTCTTTTCTTCTTTCTTAACTTTTTATTTATTTATTTTTAGTTTTTAATTTTTGTAAAATCACTTTTCTAATAAAAATTGATTTCTTATTTCTAGATCTCTTCGTTTCTACACGACTCAACTTGACTGCGTTCTTGACTGTTCTTCTCTGATGTTCTTGACTGTTCTTCTTCGATGCTCTTGACTGTTCTTCTCTGATGTTCTTGACTGTTCTTCTCTGATGTTTTTTGACTGTTCTTCTCCG
Organism: Gigantopelta aegis; assembly: GCF_016097555.1. Taxonomy (NCBI): domain Eukaryota; kingdom Metazoa; phylum Mollusca; class Gastropoda; order Neomphalida; family Peltospiridae; genus Gigantopelta; species Gigantopelta aegis. The sequence continues at coordinate 57,570 of NW_024532789.1, forward strand.
ATGTTCTCTGGATGAAAAAGATGAGTCGCTCTCCGTGTCATTGGACTCTTTCCTGTCTTCCTTCAAGCCTTCTTTCCTCTTCTTTAATTTTTTTTTTTTTTTTTTTTTGGGCTATTCAGCCCATACACTATACACACACTCATACAAACTCTATTAATCATCTCTCCCCTGCCGCCTGGCGGCCTAAAAAAAATTTTTAAAAATATCCTAGGCCGCCAGGTGGCGGGGGAGAGCTCTGATCTTCTAGAGTGCGTGTGTGTGTGCTGTGTACGTGTGTGTGTTGGTGGTCCTTTTTAACTTCCTCTGTCTCTCTTCACTCTCTATCCATTCATTGTCACTACCAGTTCAGTTATTACTACTCTTTTTTCTTTCCCTGCAGGAGCAGCTCTGTTGAAGAAGGTGAGCTATCTCTCCATCCATCTATCTCTCATTCTTTCTTAGTATTCCAGTTGTTACAAATGACTTTCTTTTTCTTCCTCTATGTTCTCTACTTGTGGACTGACTGGACTTTTGGAGACTTTTCAACTACTGAGACTGTGTTATTTCAAGTTTTTTTTATTTTTTATTTTTTTTTAATTTTGTAACTTTTTCCTCAAAAAAAATATTTCTCTATAATTTGTCAAGTCAATTATTTTGATTTCAAAATCTCAAAATAACTTAAACTTTTTAAAAACTAATTCACTTTAGAATTCAATTTTTTGATGTTTTCTTACAAATCGTTTTACAACTGTTATTCATCTTATTGTACCAATATAGATCATTTTTTAGAACTTAACTTAATTATTATTATTATTAACAATTCTTTAATATTAAAACAATTCTTTAATATTATTATTAACAATTCTTTAATATTATTATTAACAATTAACATCAATTAGCAAAAAGTTCTTAAAAATCTTAGTTTTTGTTGTTCTTGTGAAGCGTGTGGTGATGATATTATTTTCCCGCCATAATGGTGGGTCACACGTTTGCTGTTCCTTGCTAGGCGCGTGCTTACGCCTAAGCAATGTGTTCTCATTAGCAATGGATTCTTTGGAGACTTTTTTGTTTGACTGACTCTCAAGCTTTTCGACTATTTTGTTTGACTGGACTCTCAAGCTTTTCATCAAGAGTTTAATTCTGTTTCAGTGTTTTTTTAAATCAAGTTCTAAACCTTTTACATGATTATTTATATTCTGCTTTTAATCATTGAATTAATATTTATTTATCATTTAACTTGTTTGTTGTTTGTTTAAAAGTTTAGGATTCAGTACTATCACAACATATCAAGAAACTGGAGGAAATATTTATATTTGAAAGCTATAGCAATGTTTTATCATGTTGTTAATACAGTCTTTATTGAAATAAAAAGCCTCACATTCTATCAACTGAACAGTCTTATTGAAACAAAAGCTCACATTCTATCAACTGAACAGTCTTTTAGTTTAGACTTCTTATGTGACTGTTTGTCTCATACAACTGTTGCAACAAGCATTATGACTTTGATATTGTATTCATGTTTGGACTGGTTTGAAATGATTTACTGCCATCTCGATATTTAATGGATTTTTTCAAAATTATAATTTACTGGTAATATACCAATTTTTTGTGCTGATTTATGATTAGTATAACCTCAGTAAGTTTAAAATTACTTTATACTAAATTAAATCATTTTTTAAGTAATAAGACATCATTGTAATAGTTTTCTCTCAGCTTCAAATATACGATATGAAAACCCTCAGCATGGAGTTTCTTTCATAACAGCTCCATTCTTTGTAGTATCTGTAATTAACTACAGGATATGTATTTACAATTGTTGTCTGTGGTATCTTTAGTCCTTGCTACTGTTGGTAAGAAATGGACAAATAAGTTGTTAGAAATGATGGTAGAATGGACGAATGATTTGTGTATGGACAGATATTTGTTAGTATGGATAAATTGTTAGTATAGTTGCTATAGTGATGACTATTGATATTATATTCTCTCTATTTTACTAGTACATTTAGATCATTTGTATGGTATTGTTGTATAGTAAAATGGACACTAATACTGGAGAAGATGGCATGGGTTAATAATAATTATCCATTGTCCATTATCTACACATATCCATCTATCTAAAAAGTAACTCAAATTGATCATTAGGGGTTAAAAATGGATGTACATTTTGTTCTTTATTAGACAACTTGATGATATGAATGAAATTAGTCAAAAACTACAAGAGACATTTGCTCTCTACAGAAGGTACAACCACACCCATTTTAGTAACCACTGTTTAATATCTTATTAGGCTATTACAAAAGGGACCACAACTAGCTCATAAAGCTCAAGCTCACCCCCCTAATGTTGAAGGGACACACCCACCTCCTTATCAGTCTGGTACTCAATACACTAATGAATCTACTGGTAGTTACTTTGCCCCACCTCCTCCTGACATCACTGGAACTTATCATGGAGCATATTCTCAACCTATAAGCTATACTCATCCTTATGGTCCACCCACTCAGGGTTTTATGCACCCACCTCCATCTTTGGGACAATATACACCACATCTTGTTCCTCCAATTCAGTCAACTCCTGTTAACATAGAAACAGTGAGGTAAGGTATCCCTCATCTCAATCTTTGATGTTATCAATTGCTCTTTAGAAGCCTCATCATCAACTGACTCCACCTACTAACAACTATCTTGTGGATGACCCAACCCCCTTTAGCCACACCCACAACTATGTACCAACAGCCAGAACATCAACCTCTCATTTGATTTTGTAACTATATATAATATATATTACTTTCAATTTAAAAGTTAATTATTGCTATTAAGTTTGTCATCAACAATAATTATCACACATTTACAAAATAATAAAGATTTTACAAATACTTACAATCTCAAATTTAAAAATTATAAAAACTCTATTATTGGTAGAGGTTTTGGTGGTTTTTGTTTGTGTATGTCATTTAATGTCTTCTGTTGTGATTTAAGAGTATCCTCTAGGATTGATGATTGTCTGATCTTAATGTATTGAAGTGTGGGAGGAAAAAGACAGTTTGCCAGAAGTGTTGTGTTATCTCTATCTGATTAGATTGAGATGAGTTATCGCTGCATTTTATGGAGAGAAGTCTCATAGTTATATGTGACTCTAACATGTTAGTAATAGATGTAGTCCCTGTTCATAGAACAATGGTGTCATTATTTGTTGTCTCTCTTCACACTAGACACACATGATCGATCTAGTGTGAAGTTCACTTTAAGTTCTGTAAGTTTGTTCTTATGAGAGATAACATTAAATAAAGTTGTTATCTGTTCATAGTTAGTATCTGACAGTGGAATGGATACACTCAACTCATGTAGACTGGTATGTGTGAGAGACCACTTGCTAGAAATGACAGGTAAGTACTGGAAATAGTAACAGTAAAGATTTTAGGTTCAATTTCAAATATTCTATTGTTTTGTTTACTGTTAACATGTCTTGTAAACTAGGACCCATTCTGTCATAGATGGTATAGTTCCATATCTCTACTTTCAAAGCCTTAACTGTAGTATTACTCTGTAGAATAGTAAATAGTTCAATAACACTTTTAGCTGTGTCTAGTGATAGTTGAAGTTGTTGTAGATTAGGATGACATTGAAATAATAGAGGTAGTGGGACTGAGTATTGTCTATATGGTTAGTATAAGACAATGTAGTCCCTTGATATGTTGAGTAAATAATGATGTCTGTTCACAATCCAACCATCGTAATTTGTTCTCCAGAGCACTAAGTGGTGTGTTCACTATATCTGGTGATAAGACAATAGGTATGTTCAGTTTAAGAGCTTGTATTGTGTGATTGTCTCTTACTAGTTTATCATAAATCTCTTTGCTTGGTATATCTTCTGTCCATTCTAGATGATCACATTTGAGTGAAAATGTTTGAATTGATTTGTTTCTTGTTATCTTTAATCACACTGTTGACTGTATTAGCAATATCACTAGAGAGATTCGGTATACATGTACCACTAAAATAAATTCTAATATCTAGTACTAAAATCCTCTTGTCTATCTGTATATAGTCTTCTTCATCTTTTAGATGTTCCCAATATATTATTATAAAGTGTAGTATCTTTAGATGTTGTAGTTTTATTAAGTGCAGTAGTACAAGAGTAACATCAGATATATCTGTGGTGTAGGTGATTCTAATATAATATAACACTCTTGAAGATTGTGAGAGAATGATGACTGAAATAAATTCACAAATAACTTCATAGCCTTTGGTCATTATTTCCAAACCACACCTCTATCTCTAGTCTTTTACAGTTAACATTGTTCATCAATGTATTAGTAAGGAGTTGTAAAGAAAAATCTAAGACACAGTATATCAAATAGTGATGATCTTAGTCTATGGAGGCAAAGTGAGTGGTTCTTTATAGATTGTGATAATATTTGACATAATTTGATGTTCTGTGATTCATATAACAGTTGGAAGACAATACCATCCCATTCATCAGAGAGAAGAGAAGAAATGTGTGGCCTAACAGTTGTTGAATTCTGATTGAAATGGGAGTAGTAACACTTCTCAAATCCAAACAATGGTCTTCTTTTACATTGTAGGTCAAGTTCTTTGTTAAAATATTGTTGATAGCTTCAACTTCAAGGTGAGTTAGACCTGCTACAAACAATCAGACACATTCTAAAGTGATCATTATCAAAATGTTCTGCAAACACTTCCTCTGTCTTCTCATACTTAGCTATCCACCATGCTGCTAGAAATTCCTGGATACTCAGGTGAAGAAATTGATACCTCACCTCAATATCTACAATAAGTAATGTTATCATTTTCTGAATAATATTGGTCTCTGTAGGTGAATAAAATTTTGATGTTAAAGCAAAAGAATCAAGCTTTTATTGAAATGAAGAGATATAGGATTGCGTCGTAACATGGTGAGTGTTTCTCAGCTAGACCAGCTCAAATAAGGTAATAATATATAGTATTAGAGAAGGAAGTACTACTACTATGATAGTATGTGTGTGTAACTACAAAGGTTTTGTTTGTAATGTTGTAGTCAATCTGTACTACATAGTAATATATCATTAGTAATATGACAAACAATGTAGACAAGTTGTCTCAAGTTGTCATTTAAATATCTATCTATCATTTCTATAATTATAGTGTTATAAACATATACTGTTTAATATTGATGTATGTTTTTTGATATCTACAGAGATAGAACAGTTTATATACAATTCTCAAAACATCAAGAATTAAAAACAGCCACAGTAAGTCATCTAGAAAAGTTAATTGAATTGAGATTACTTTAATTGTGTTTGTTAGCCAGGAGCAACCTCAATGGGTGGAGCTAGTCCAGGTTATGGTGGTTCTTCTCCTCAATCTATCAGTATGATTGGGATAGGAGCTATGCAACAGGGTCAACCTAACTCCATTTTAAGAGTTATTATTGAGAACATGTTATATCCTATTACCATTGATGTCCTTCATCAAGTGAGTGTGTAGATTTTGTGGGTGGAGTCATTACAAGTCAGTCATGTTAACGTTGTTTAGATATTTGCCAAATATGGTGATGTCTAAAGATAGTAACATTCATGAAAAATGGTAATAGACATTTTTATGTAATTGAAGTGTTGTTTATGTTGTGATGTTTATAGGTCAGTTTCATGCACATCATTCAACACCCCAATGAAATAATTGCTGCTAATGCTAAAACTGTGAGTCATTCACTAACTACAAGCTAACATACTGTGTTTGTCTCTTTAGGCACTTGATGGTCAAAATATCTATAATGGTTGTTGTACATTACACATTGATTACTCTAAATTATCTAATCTTACTGTCAAATATAACAATGAGAAGACTAGGTAAGTAGACAAGTCCTTCTTAAATTAAATAGTAGCTATTTGTATAGAGACTTTACTCGTCCTGATCTACCAGCTGGAGACCAAGAGACTGTGTCACTCCCTGACCTCTCAGCATATGGTATAATATGTATATGTGTATGTGTGTGTGTGTGTATGTATATATGTCTGTATCTAGGTCTTCATCCTGCTCTACTTCAATCTCCAGGTAGTAAGTTATTTATTTTATTAGATATAGAATGTTTTGTTTAGCATTCTCTCAACTTTGTGCTGCTCTTATTGCTCTGGGTACTCAAGGAGGATAGACAAATAAACAGATTGATGGATAGATTAAATAATAAATTAATATCAGATAATTAAATGATATATTTTAATATAAAACAGTGTCCTCCTATGTAAGTGTAGTATATTAAACATCTATTAACATAATTGAAGTTGTACAATGTGGAATAATTAACTTATATTTTTCAAATTCAGTGTTTAGATAATCAAATAAAATACAATGAGACTATATATTTAAATCTTTATCAGCTCACAATTCATACACAATGTAATGTTTACAGTATAAATTATTAATGTTTAATATTTAATTATTACTTTAAATCATATTATAAGAGGAACAAACAAGTAAATAAAAACATTTTCTAAAAATGGAAGTAAACATAGAGATAATTAATATTATTCCTTACAAATAATACAAACAAGATAATATAATAAACAGTGGTATTATATCTACATAATAGTACAGGTATAATAAACAAAACAAAGGATGTTTACTAATTAAAAAGTATAGATCTAAAGTCACTTTATTAATATCAGTATATTATGTCCTGTTACTATTATAGTAATGATAATATAATTGAGTATTAATACTATTTTGTTTGTATTCATTGTATGTAGATCATATTATTAATACATGAGGTAGCTCAGTTATAATTAACACAGGTCTATTATTGGTAGAGTTTTCAATGGTTGTTGTTGTATGTGTGTGTCAATTAATGTCTTCTCTTTGGTTTTAGAGTATCCCTTAGGACTGATAACCCATTCACTAACTTGATTCCAATGTACTGAATTGGGGGATGAAGAAAGACGGTTTGGCAAAAGTGTTGTGATACTTCTATCCAGTTAGGTTGAGATAGTTGATTGTCAATATAATGACCACATTTTGTACGTAGAGAAGTCTCATAGTTGTGGTGACTTTAACATGTTAGTAAAAAGAGGTAGTCCTTGTTATAGAAACAATGGTATCATTATTTGTTGTCTTCTCTTCATAACTACAGTAAACTAGACCACACATAACTGATCTAGTGTGAAGTTCACTTTAAGTCTGTGAGTTTGTTCTTATGAGAGATAACATTAAATAAAGTTGTTATCTGTTCATTGTTAGTATCTGACAGTGGAATGGGGTACACTCAGCTCATGTAGACTAGTATTGTGTAAGAGACCACTGCTAGAAATGATAGGTAAGTACTGGGAATGGGAATGGTATGGTAAAATAAATATGGTCGATCTCAAAAAATCTATTGTTTTATTTACTGTTAACATGTCTTGTAAACTAGGACCCATACTGTCATAGATGGTATCATCCCATATCACTACTTTCAAAGCTTAAGTGTAGTATTACTCGGTAGAATAGTAAATAGTTCAATAACACTCTCAGCTGTGTTTGTGTTAGTTCAAGTTGTTGCAGATTAGGATAACATTGAAATAAGTAGAGGTAGTGGGGACTGAGTATTGTCTATGGTCTAGTATAAGACAATGTAGTCCTTTGATATGTTGAGTAAATAATGATGTTGTTCACCAATCAACCATTGTAACTTGCTCTCCAGAGCAAATAAGTGGTGTGTTCACTTATATCTGGTGATAAGACATTAGGTATGTTCAGTTTAAGAGATTGTATTGTGTGATTGTCTCTTACTAGTTTATCATAAATCTCTTTGCTAAGTATATCTCTCTCTCATCTAGATCAACAATTTGAGTGAAAATGTTTGAATTGATTTGTTCTTGTTACTCTTTAATCACACTGTAGACTGTATTAGCAATATCACTAGAGATATTCGGTATTATACCACTAACTAAACTATTAATATCTAGTACTAGTTCTTGTAGTGTGCTGTTGATATATAAACTTTCATCCAATTGCAGATAAAATCCTTTGTCCATCTGTATATAGGCTTCTTCATCTTTTAGATGTTCCAATATATTATTTTAAAGTGTAGTATCTTTAGATGTTGTAGTTTTATTAAGTGCAGTAGTACAAGAGTAACATCAGATATATCCTGTGGTGTACGTGAGCCTAATGTAATATAACACTCTTGAAGATTGTGAAAGAATGATGACTGAAATAAAGTCACTAATAACTTCATAGCCTTTGGTCATTATCTTCAAACACACCCCTATCTCTAGTCTTTTACAGTTAACATTGTTCAATCAATGTATAGTAAGGATTTGTACTTTCTGTCCATTTAGAGTTCCAGGTCCAAATAATTCCATGTTATGTTAGAGTCTTTAAGAAAAATCCAAGAACAGTATATCAAATAATGATGATCTTAGTCTATGAAGGCAAAGTGAGTGGTTTTTATAGATGTGATAATGTTTGACATAATTTGATGTTCTGTGATTCATATAACAGTTGAAAGACAATGCCATCCCATTCATCAGAGAGAAGAGAAGAAATGTGTGGCCTAACAGGTTGTTGAATTCTGATTGAAATGGGAGTAGTAACACTTCTCAAATCCAAACAATGATCTCCTTTTACATTGTAGGTCAAGTTCTTTTTTTAAAATATTGTTGATAGCTTTCATCTTCAAGGTGAGTTAGACCTGCTACAAACATCAGACAACATCTAAAATGATCATTATCAAAATGTTCTGCAAACACTTCCTCTGTTTCTCATACTTAGCTATCCACCATGCTGCTAGAAATTCCTGGATACTCAGGTTGAAGAAATTGATACCTCTTCTCAATACCTGCAATAAATGTTGTCATTAGTCCAAAGATAAACCTCCTTCTTGGATGATCAAGAGACTGAGAGAGTTGAATATGAAGAAAATGTCATTTTTGGATTATTTTCTTTCAAACTGAGATAAGCAAGTGGACAAATCTCTTTAAATGTTGCATTTAAGACTGATGGTAAATGATGAATGTTATAATACTTGTACAGGTTCTATATTGTCAAACTCTAATTTCAACATGTCTTCTGATAGTTTGTAGGATAAAATTCTCATACAATTCTGTAGTGTTGTTGGTAACTGTCCATCTGACTGATGATAAACTGAGATAAACTATGGAACAGGACTAGTGGTACATAACACAATGACTGGACATCACCGTACTTTAAGATCTTGAATAAGTTTCTCAGCTAGATGTAGGTTTTGTTTTTTTAGTGTACCTATGATTACTGCCTTCATCTCCTCTTCTGAAAATCCCAACACTTCAACATGTCTGTTAAGTGAAGATAATTTTTAACAGTGAGTAAGAGGCATAGCTACGAGAGGTAACAATTACTGAACATTGGCTAATATCTCTCTACGAATTATTCTAGCTGCTAGTGAGGATTGTCTGAGATCTGTATTTAATTCATCCCAGCCATCAAAGATTATCAGTAATCCTTGTCCAATGTATTTTTTGCAGCCATTCGTGATATTGGCAACTTCATTACAATCATATGTGTACTTAAGTAGTTGTTTTAATTCATTAGCTTGAGCCACCTTGTCATTTCTGAGAGGACAGTAAGTACCAAGTTATATTTTCCATGTGTGAGTTCTCCTTTAGCCCACATATTTAATAATTTACGACAAAGTGTTGTCTTACCAATACAGGAGGACCATCAACTATTACTCTAAGAGATGACCACTATCACATGGGTTTAAGAACATCCTGGATATCTATCTGTTTATCTTGAGTAACTTGAGGTATTTTATCAACTTGTCCTCTTAGCATACACCATTGTTTCTGTAGTATGTTGAGGAGTAGCATGTCTGTATTGTGTTTTGTAGTAGTGTTAATCTTCCAAAGAAGTCTTGTCCAACTGGTGGTGGCCAGTCTGTAGGGACAATAGGTTGATTGTATTGATCTATCATAATATCACAATATCGCTGGACATCAGGATCTAATGAATGGTGGGTGGATCATCATTATCAGTATATTCACCTTAATGAAGTAAGACACATTAAAGTAAAAGTAAATTAATACATTAATTGACTCACCTAATTGTTGTAATATAAAGGTAGTAATCTCTCTTAGTCTCTGATGTTGTTGGTTTCTTAATACATGACAATATTGTACTAGATACTGGTATGGATCTCTATGTGCTTTTAACTGTCTCTGTAACACACCTACCAACTTACTAGATTTTACCAAAAGCACTCTCTCCTTTGTTGGTCCAATATGTCATTGTAATTCTCAAATGATATCAGTCCTTTTGCATACCCAGTACAATAGTTACACTGGTAAGGATAGGAGTAATGATATCACTAAGATCAGCAAAGTGAGTACGGAATAGTTCACTTGGAGTGAGTGAATCTTACAATATTACAATACAATACAATATTACAGTACAATACAAAAAAAAAATATTACATTATAATACAATATTACAATAGTACATGACATAATAGTAAGTCTTAGAGCATACTTGATGTCGAAGTAAATGAGACATAGTCCCTGTATGTGTCAGTTATATGTTTTAATATTTACCAGTTTTAGGTCCAGGATTGAGTTCAATATCACCTGATAAAATGAGGAGAAGTAAGAGAAATAAAAACTAGAGAGAGAAGGTCAGTTACCACCCTCATCTCCCTGACCATAGTGACTCCACCCATCCTGAGATATCAGTAGTAGTTCTCTTTTTAGTAGTATATGATATCTGATGACAATACCATAATCCAATATTTAACTCTCCATTGTGTGTGTATCTATTCATTATTAGAAGATATAGCAAATAAACCAACACATAAATAGCAACTTGTTAAGATCCACCCACTTTATTAAGGTTAGAGTTATAACAATATTCATTAATAATTACTGACCTCAATGTTATACTCATGAATATTAGTTGTAGTTAAATAGAATTCACTACCACATAATGACAATGATTTTATTATTAGAGGTGTATTTGTAATATATTTTGTTTGTGTGTGTGTGTGTCTTAAACTCTCTAATTTACTTTCACTCTTCCTTTTCACTGTTTAATCTTGTATGAGGAAACTATTCCTCTCCTCTCATAGTTATTCTTTCTTCTCTTTCTCTTTTACTAACTAATGGAATTAGAAATCTGCACATTGCATGACATGTACCAGTTAGTTGTGTGTATACACTACTGAACTGATATATCTTGAATTTCATTGAAGAATAATTGAAAGCTGTTAGTTGAAAAGTATTGGAAAAATAGTTGAAAAAACATCCCAAAACTATCTGAAAAGTATTTGATTTTGTGCAGCGCAAAACATCTAAAATAAATATAAAATTTGTCTGAAAATCATTGCAAATTCAGATATATAAACTGTATATAATAATTATTAAAATGAAATGATAAATTTTTGGGACATATATAAATTAACACAATGAAATCAAGAAAGAAAACAGGTACTTTGATCAGTGATCAAATATCCATTGTTTTTTTGGTTTTTGTATCCTTTTACCAGTCTCCATAGAGGGCACAAAGATGTCTTTGAAGGTGGTACACAATAATATATCCTCCACTAGTACATTTGCTTTTTCTTCTGTTTTCCACACAAATACATAAGCCTTCTATAAAAGTTAATTGATACTGATATGTAAATCATGTTTATAATAGATTAACAAACCTCTAGATGATGGAAATGTGTATTTTCCGACTTCCTTTGGCAATTCAGGAGCGATAATTGGTTGCGCCATATCCATCCAATAAATTGTAACAACTTCTGCATACATATGTGGATCTAAACAATATAACAACATTAACATATTAACACCATTAACAATATTAACAACATTAACAATATTAACAATATTAACAACATAATACAGTACTCTTGGTTTCAAAAAACACAAACCATCACAAAAAATTTACAAAAGTTGCAGCGGCTAAATGTTTGTCCCATGGTAACTAATTAAAATAGGATTCCTGTACAATTAAAAGCAATTAATTAATGTCTCATTGCAGGCTAAATACCCTGTCTTCAACTTGGACACACACATCCACACTAGCACTCTGTAGCTTAACAATATTAAGTTGACAGAGTTTAATAACAAATTCCTTGACCTTCTCTTTCGTTTTGATTTATATAGGACTATAGCATTTTTACATTGTGTTCAATAATCACTAGCCCTATGTAGTATTTAGAGTAATTGATGTGTAGGTATTTAGTAACGGTTCTGTCTCCTCCTCCTTCCTCTTCTTTATATCCTTCTTCCTATTCTCTTTGCCCTTTTTATTACTTACTTTCTCTTTTCATTCTTTAGCCACGTATGGAGGAAACTGTTCCTACTGTTGCTACCTCTACATCTCGTGTTCTTCATGTTCGTAATTTACCTACTGAAGTATTAGAGAAGGAATATGGATGTTAGCTTTCCCTTTGGAATGGTAAACATTAGTAATGTTATCATCTTCTGACTAATGTTGGGTCTCTGTAGGTGAACAAAATTTTGATGTTAAAGCAAAAGAATCAAGCTTTTATTGAAATGGGAGATATAGGATCTGCTTGTAACATGTTGAGTGTTTCTCAGCTAGACCAGCTCAATAAGGTAATAATAATATAGTATTAGAGAAGGACGTACTACCTACTATGTAGTATGTGTGTGTAACTACAAAGGTTTTTGTTGGTAATGTTTGTAGTCAATCGTACTACATAGTAATATACTCATTAGTAATATGAACATAGCAAATGTAGACAAGTTGTCTCAAGTTGTTGTTAAATCTATCTATCTATCATTTCTATAATTATAGTGTTATAACATATACTGTTTAAATATGATGTATGTTCTTTGATATCTACAGAGATAGAACAGTTTATATACAATTCTCAAAAAACATCAAGAAACTAAAAACAGCCACAGTAAGTCATCTAGAAAAGTTAATTAAATTGAGATTACTTTTAATTGTGTTTGTTAGTCCAGGAGCAACTTCAATGGGTGGAGCTAGTCAGGTTATGGTGGTTCTTCTCCTCAATCTATCAGTATGATTGGGATAGGAGCTATGCAAACAGGGTCAACCTAACTCCATTTTAAGAGTATTATTGGAACATGTTATATCCTATTACCATTGATGTCCTTCATCAGTGAGTGTGTAGATTTTGTGGGTGGAGTCATACAAGTCATGTTAACGTTTTTTAGATATTTGCCAAATATGGTGATGTTCTAAAAATAGTAACATTTATGAAAAAAATGGGTAATAGACATTTTTATGTAATTGGAAGTGTTGTTTATGTTGTGATGTTTATAGGTCAGTTTCCCCATGCACTCATTCAATATCCCAATGAAATAATTGCTGCTAATGCTAAAAACTGTGAGTCATTCACTAACTACAAACTAACATACTGTGTTTGTCTCTTACGGCACTTGATGGTCAAAATATCTATAATGGTTGTTGTACATTACACATTGATTACTCTAAATTGTCTAATCTTACTGTCAAATATAACAATGAGAAGACTAGGTAAGTAGACAAGTCCTTCTTAAGTTAAATAGTAACTATTTGTATAGAGACTTTACTCATCCTGATCTACCAGCTGGAGACCAAGAAGAGACTGTGTCACTCCCTGACCTCTCAGCATATGGTATAATAGATATGTGTATGTGTGTGTGTGTATCTGATGTATGTCTGTATCTAGGTCTTCATCTGCTCTCTTCATCTCCAGGTAGTAAGTTATTTATTTTATTAGATATAGAATGTTTTGTTTAGCATTCTCTCAACTTCGTGCTGCTCTTATTGCTCTGGGTACTCAAGGAGGAGGAGGGGGTGGGCTCAAGGAGGTGGTGCTCCCTCTACTACAGTTGTTCTAGCCTCTAATCTCAATGATAAGGTAATATTGTGATAAAGAGACATGTCGGGTGTGTGTTAGTATTTGTGTATGATTTGCACCACTTTTCTCTTCTTGTTGGCACTCTTTCTTCCTCTGTGGGCTCCTCTTCTTGGCTGTCTTCTCCTCCCTTTCATTCTCCCTCCCTTTCTTTCACACAAGATGATTTCTCTATGCTCTCTTTATTCTCTTTGGTACGTCTTCTCTCTTTATCTCTCTCTCTCTTTTTGCACAATATGATCTAGTAGAGTCTGTTCACATTGATTTTATAGACTATTGCAATGATATTGTCTATTTATAGAATGTATCATTGATATATCATTGAACAGACTATAATATTAAATGTGTAGTCATCAATGTAGTGTTAATAAATGTTATATAATTGTAGGTGTATATGGTGATGTAATGCGTGTGAAGATTTGTATAGTAAAAGAGACTCGCCCTTATTCAATTTCGCGAACCTCAACAAGCTCAGAACTGTCGTGATCTAAAATTTAATTTTGATAATTTTTATGTTCTCTCTCATTCTCTCTCTAGCTGTACTCATCTTAATGGTAGCATGTTATATGGTAAGAAAATCCATGTAACACTCTCTAAAACATACTCAAGTCCAGATGCCTCAACCAGGAAGTAATGTAAGATGATGTAATATCATATACATATAGAGGTTATATTATCATATATAACATTGTTACATTCATTATTATCAAGGTGTTCCTTTCTCTTATTAGGAGGATGGACTAACTGAAGACTTTTCTAACTCACCTCTTCATCGTTTCAAGGTAAAATCAGTGGTAACTTACTCTCTTGGGTAAGTATATATCTTCTGTCATAGAAGCCAGGGTCTAAGAATTATCAGAATATTTATCCTCCAAGTGCTACACTCCATCTTTCTAATATTCCGTAAGAGAACTAGTAGTGTACTGTTAAATAGAATGTGGTAACTAACAACAGGGGGTAGGAATGAAGTTTAAGTTGGGGGGGTGGGCTGACCTTATATTTAGTTATGTTTATGTTATTAAAACATCAAAAATGAGCCAAAAAATTAAGTCATCTGTTGTTAAAGGAAACAAACTCTTTAGCTGTTTCTAATAAGTTTGTTATCAGTACTGTCCATATGTGTATGTAACAACATGACATGGTAGTCGTGTTCTTTGGTCATAGTACTTCGTCAGTAATTTTTTAGTCAGTGTAAGGTTGAAAATGTGTGGTTCCACTGTAACAGAAGTCATTGGGTACAGTTACATACTGCCTAATGTGTTTATTGTGTACATAGTGTTGAGTGCAAATCAGGAGGGGCTTAGCCCTCCCTGCCCCCCCCCCCCCCACCCTTCCTATCCCTATGGTAACTGATATTGTTAATTAGATATTTATTGAAATAAATGACATATAATGTATCTATTATATTTCTATATAGTGATGGTATTTACTGAGGAATATCTTCGCAGTCTATTACATCTACTGTGGTAATGTAGTCAACTTCCGTTTCTTTCAGTTAGTTATATCTTGTCTGTCTGTATAACTTTCTTTTTTTTCTCTCTTAGAAATGATCTACGTATGGCTCTAGTTTCAGATGTCTTCAGTAGAGGAAAGATATCAATGCTCTCATTGTCAATCATAATCATAAAATCAGTGAAACCAATCATCTCCGAGGTACCTTCTCAAAGAACACTCTCTAAGCGATCATCATTACTGGTCACACCCCTAATTATATTTCAAGTCTTGCTTAGGCATATTGTGTGCTATTTCAAACTAAAATTTTATGTTTTTTTTTCTTACAATCTTTGTCTTTCTTTTTTTCATTAGAAGTCTTGTCTTTTGATAACTTTGTCTACTGAAATAATTTAGTAGAATGATAGAATAGAGGGGAAGTAGTTATTATAATGACATCATTATTATAGTTACTAACCATCTCTACCCACGTGTAATTAGATGAACTCGGCTGATATTAACTTGTCTGTGGTGTAATTGACGACTGTATTGTCTTGTTCATTGAATTCTATTTATTATAAATATATGCTGTCAAGACTGTCTTCAAGTAAAGAGAACTACAATAATTCTTTTGAATATTGTGGTCATTATAGGACTCTGTCAAGACAGTTCACATTTTTCTGTCAGTTTCTGAGTCTTTCTCTTTCTATCAACTAAATCTACCTCAAGTTAAACCTTAGGCAGGACTCTCTTGTATTAACTATCGTGGAAAGAATCAAACATGGTAATTTGTGATAATGTATAGATGTCAATGTGGAAGACTTGATGGCTTGAGCTATGTGTTTGTAATACCTTAGTCAACCCTGGCCATTTTAGTGATTAGTAAATATGTCTGTAATAACAGAGTCAGTTCACTTTTTAATAATAAGAGTGTTGTACTAAGGCTTAATAGCTGCTTGACTTTATGACTAACTTTACTGTAAGTAGGTAAACATGTGATAGATATTTGATTTATAATAATCTGAGTGAAATAAATTTTTAAATGATAATCAATTAACTATATGACAATATTATTGTTTTTAATACCTTTGAGAAAAAAAGATAAAGTCATCACATAAACTAAAATATGTCATAGACCATCTATTATACTATAGGTATGATGTCATAGTCACAAAAATAGGAGGAAGGGTAGGCAGATAACATGTTAAAGTCACTAGTCATTATTTTGATAGAGAAATGAGTTCTAATGAGTTGCTTATTCAAAATTCATGATATGATCAAAGGCTCTAAATAATTGCAGTATATAGTTATATCACATGTAGTCATTGGTGCAATGTATAGTCTTTGTTATGAAGTAGAGAAGAGATGTATACCTTCAAGCATACTAGTAGACATATCTGCCTTACTTATTTGTTTTCATCTGGTCTTATTGAATCTTCAGAATGCAATAGTCCACTACAATGAGCTAGAGTCTTTCTATGTTTTATACATAACTAGGAGTCTCTCTACAAAGCTATGACAATTAGTATAAGATTGTGAAAAACCTTTGTACAAATGACTTATTGCAAACCATAAAGTTTATGTGCTTAATTGGGTGCTGAGACAATTAATTGTTTGAAAACATGCAAGTCCTTTTTTAAGTGCCCCTGACATGAGTCTATTTTTCTTTGTTTATATATGATTTATTATGTTATAGTTACATCTTCTTTAATAGCCTAGGTTATCCTCTGGAGGAAAAAAGCCAAGGAATAGGCACTACAAGCGGTGGAGTGAGACCCAGTTACGTATAGCAGCAAAGGACGTGGCTAAAGGACGATTTACTCTTAGAAAAGCTGCTGAAATGTATAATGTGCCAAAGTCAAGATTATGGGACCGAGTGTCTGGTAATGTCTCTTTTGGTGCTCACAGTGGACCCCCTCGATACTTAAATGACATTGAAGAAGAAGAACTAGTAACATTTTTGGTAGGTTCAGCTAAAATTGGCTTCGCTCGGACAAAGGAACAAGTTCTTTGTATTGTTAGAGCAGCACTAGCAAAGAAACGTCAATGTGAAGTTGAAGATGTCAATGTCATTACTGGTTGGTGGGGCTCATTTGTGAAGCGGCATCCAAAACTACGATTAAGATATGGATCCAAATTAGCATATCGTAGAGCTATTGCAGCTAACCCAGATGTCATAAATCGATATTTTGACTTGCTTGAAGAAACATTGAAGTCTAATAATTTGCTTGAATGACCAATGCTGATTTTTAACTGTGATGAGAGCGGGTTCCCATTGGAACATAAACCTGGCAAAATAATTGGAGTACAAGGTCAGAGAGATATTTCCTGTATTACTAGTGGTGATAAAGCCCAAATTACTGTTTTGTCAGCATGCAGTGCTTCTGGTTACCTTTTGCCTCCGATGATAATTTTTGATCGGAAAAAACTCAAGCCCAATTTCACAAAAGGAGAAATCTCAGGTACTGCATAAGGGGTGTCTAAAAATGGATGGATAGATTCCGAATTGTTTCAGGAATGGTTTACTAATCACTTCTTACTTCACATCCCTCCACAGCGACCCATCTTGTTACTCCTGGATGGACATTCTTCACATTACCAACCTCAATTGATCAGGACAGCTGCTGCAAATCAGATCATCTTATTTTGCTTGCCACCTCATACAACTCATTTGTGTCAACCATTGGACAGGTCATGTTTTAGCCCCTTAAAAAAGGCATACAATAATGAGTGTCATCTCTACATGTCCTGTAATCCTGGGAAAGCTGTTAATAGATTTAATTTCACCGAAACGTTTAGTCGAGCCTGGACAAAGGCGATGACACCAGCTAATATTGTTGCTGGGTTTAGATCCACTGGTATATACCCCCTCAACAGGTATGCAGTATTACGTTACTTGCAACTTGAGGAGGATGGGAAAATAGATATGATAACCTCCAAGATGAGACTGTTTCTTCCTCTGTATAGCCCAGCTAAATCTCATCCTCATACCTGTATTACTTCCGATAGTGAAAGCATTGATTATTATGAGAAAGACACTTGTAGTGAAGACAGTACCTGTGGTTACTATGGTAACTTTTCTGAAGACGAAGATTACATTACAAAAGTTCAGCCATCTACTCTTCATGATTTTCTTACTTTACCTCAGCTACCAAGTAATGAGAAAAAGACAAACCACAGTGCTCGTGTTTTAACAAGTTCTGAAAATCTTCAGTTGATAAGAGAAAAGAAATGAAGAAAGCAGATGAATTAAAAGCTAAAGATCTTAGAAAGCAACAGCGAGAAAAGAAGGCAATGGAACGAGAACAGAAAAAGAAGGAGGTAGAGGAGAGAAAGCTTAAAAGAGCAGTTGAAAAAGCCGAGAAAGAGAGACAAAAGAAAGAAAAAAAAAAAGTGAACAGAGTACATCAAAATTTGATTTTACAGAAGAAAGCACAGTCGGTTTTCTAGGAAGTATGAGAATGGTTATGATCTACCTGACATCAGATATGAAAAATGGAAAAAAATATTCCATCCTGAAGAATTATCTTTAGATGCTACAGCATGTAAATCCAGTGATGGAGACATCAGTCTCAGTGAAGTAGATGAGAATAGTAAGTGATACAGCCTGAGGTTAATTATACTTTGAATTTATGGCTTGCTATTTTAGAAAGTGCACTAGAACAGTCACCAAAAGTTCTCAAATTTCCAGTATGTGTAATGTATATATATATTTTAGTATTTTTGAGTTAATTATCCTTGTTACAGGGAGGAAGAGATGTACCAGAAGTACTAGCAAGAGAAGTGAAGAAGAGATAGGACTCAGTGAATATGACAAGAATGGACTCAGTGATAAGATTATAATTAACCCTTTAATAGTGGCTTGCCATTTTAGAAACTACACTAGAGCAGTCAAAGACATTACCTAAAAATTCTCAAATTTCCAGTATGTGTAATGTATATATATTGAAGTATTTATGAGTTAATTATCCTTGTTACAGGGAGGAAGAGATGTACCCCTACTAGCAAGAGAAGTGAAGAAGAGATAGGACTCAGTGAATATGACAAGAATGGACTCAGTGATAATGGTATGTGACATTATATTATAATTAACCCTTTAATAGTGGCTTGCCATTTTAGAAACTACACTAGAGCAGTCAAAGACATTACCTAAAAATTCTCAAATTTCCAGTATGTGTAATGTATATATATTGAAGTATTTTAAAGTTAATGTTATCCTTGTTACAGTGATAATGGATGTGACATTATATTATAATTAACCCTTTAATAGTGGCTTGCCATTTTAGAAACTACTAGTCAAAGACATTACCTAAAAATTCTCAAGTATGTGTAAGAAGTTATTACAGGGAGGAAAGATGTACCAGAAACTAGCAAGAGAGGTGAAGAAGAGATAGGACTCAGTGAATATGACAAGAATGGACTCAGTGATAATGGTATGTGACATTATATTATAATTAACCCTTTAATAGTGGCTTGCCATTTTAGAAACTACACTAGAACAGCAAAGACATTACCTAAAAATTCTCAAATTTCCAGTATGTGTAATGTATAATACTGAAGTATTTACTAGTTAATTATCCTTGTTACAGGGAGGAAGAGATGTACCAGAAGTACTAGCAAGAGAGTAAAGAAGAGAAGGAATGAATATGACAAGAATGGACTCAGTGATAATGGTATATGACATTATATTATAATTAACCCTTTAATAATGGCTTGCCATTTTAGAAACTACACTACAGTCAAAGAATAACCTGACAACCAGTATGAAAATATTCACAATATAATAATACAATTCATGTATTTCATTACAGAAAAACTATCAGCATGTTCTAATAATTTATGTTTTCACACTAAAGCGACTAATTGGGTGGAATGTGAAAAATGTTTCCAGTGGTACCACATGGTATGTGTTGGGATCAAGAAAGAAAAATCACTAAATTTTGTTTGTTTTATGTGTGACATATAATAATTAACTACTAGACTTTTTGTAGTAAAATTATTTTTTCATGCACAGTGAATTTGAATAATTAATAAACAGTATTTGTGATTGTCAAATTTGAGTTAATAAATATCAAGAACTTATCACCTACTTTAGAAAAGAACTTCTCTTAAATGTCCGTTTATTCGTCCATGAGTTCATGTTTTCAAAGAGATGTATATTCAGAACTGTACGTAGAAATTTCTCCAAATTTTGACAGTTAATTCTTTACATATTATATACTGTTCAAAAGCAGAGATAACGTTCAAGCTATAATTGTTATCAAGATATGGTCATCGTTCAAATCTACATAAGAATGTCCGTTTTATCATGATCTCAAGTGTACAGGATATATGCTTGTAAATTGTGCAAAGAGATTTCTTTTTCAGTATATTTTTTGCAATAACTATATGATGGATTGGGGGCACTCGAAGCTGGTGTCGAAAGTCAGCTTCCTAAAACAACATAAGATATAGGTCCACTTTTGGGACTATAACCATTGTTTTAAGTTATGTAGACATAAATTACAACTTTTCATTTATAGATGAAAGATTTCTGTGTTGGTTTAGCTTGTTATTATTTGCTATGGCAATCTCCTGTCATAGTTATGTAAGATACAAAATACGCGTACATATTCAGTACTAAATAATTATTAATAATTAATTTCCTTTCAGATCAAAAGAGACTGTACTATAGAAAGCACAGATCAATTTCCATGTCTTTAATTGTATCTTTTCCAATGCAAAGTTAATTTATTATATTCATGCTCCTTTCCATTTCTTGTCTGTGCTAAGAGAGAGATTCCATTCCTTGGGATCATTGCCTAAATAATCAGATGACGACAGGTCAATTATTAGATTGGTTGCAAAGTCAATACAATCTCCCTGGTTCAGGCATAGAGCACCATTTAAACAGGAGGTCTGCACTATCTAACACTTGTGCAGCAACTGGTGTACCAATTTTAAAACCTGCATCTGAAAGAGCTCATTGTAGTATAATATATATTATACTAGCAAAAAGACTTTTGTCTTACTGTGACTGTGACCTAACATTACCAGTAAAATTGTCAGATAAATATACATAATTACTTCAAATAAGTATTTGTTATAAAGTAACACTTAATTAAAGTAAAAATTCCAAAATACTACATGCTCGTTTCAGAAGAAACATGCAAGCTATGCTTGTCATGGACAAGGAGTGTACCGGAAGTGCGTGGGCGTTTACAATCCCGGTTACGTAGTCTATACTATCTATGACCAGAGTGTCCGATCATCGAGCCACGCCTCTAATTATTTGTATAGAGACTTTACTCATCCTGATCTACCAGCTGGAGATCAAGAGATTGTATCACTCCCTGACCTCTTAGCATATGGTATATTAGTATATGCGTGTGTGTGTGTGTGTGTGTATCTATATATGTCTGTATCTAGGTCTTCATCCTGCTCTACTTCAATCTCCAGGTAGTAAGTTATTTATTTTTTAGATATAGAATGTTTTGTTTAGCATTCTCTCCACTTTGTGCTGCTCTTATTGCTCTGGGTACTCAAGGAGGATAGACAAATAAACAGATTGATGGATAGATTAAATAATAAATTAATATCAGATAATTAAATGATATATTTGATATAAAACAGTGTCCTCCTATGTAAGTGTATTATATTAAACATCTATTAACATAATTGAAGTTGTACATGTGGATAATTAATTTAATATTTCAAATCCATTGTTTAGATAATCAAATAAAATATAATGAGACTATATATTTAAAATCTTTATCAGCTCACAATTCATACACAATGTAATGTTTACAGTATAAATTATTAATGTTTAATATTTAATTATTACTTTAAATCATATTATAAGAGGAACAAACAAGTAAATGAAAACATTTTCTAAAAATGAAGTAAACATAGAGATAATAATATTATTCCATTACAAATAATACAAACAAGATAATAATAATAACAGTTGTATTATATCTACATAATAGTACAGGTATAATAAACAAACAAAGGATGTTTACTAATTAAAAAGTATAGATCTAAAGTCACTTTATTAATATCAGTTATATTATGTCCCTGTACTATTATAGTAATGATAATATAATTGATATTACTACTATTTGTTTGTATTCATTGTATGTAGATCATATTATTAATACATGAGGTAGCTCAGTTATAATTAACACAGGTCTATTATTGGTAGAGGTTTCAATGGTTGTTGTTGTATGTGTGTGTCAATTAATGTCTTCTTTTGTGATTTTAGAGTATCCCTTATAACCCAATCATTAACTTGATTCCAATGTACTGAATTGTGGGATGAAGAAAGACGATTTGGCAAAAGTGTTGTGATACTTTCTATCCAGTTAGGTTGAGATAGTTGATTGTCAATATAATCATCACATTGTATGTAGAGAAGTCTCATAGTTGTGTGTGACTTTAACATGTTACTAATAAGAGGTACTCCCTGTTCATGAAACAATGATGTCATTATTTGCTCTCTCTTCATAATTACAGTCATTAGGACACACATAACTGATCTAGTTTGAAGTTCACTTTAAGTTCTGTGAGTTTGTTCTTATGAGAGATAACATTAAATAAAGTTGTTATCTGTTCATAGTTAGTATCTGACAGTGGAATGGGTACACTCAACTCCTGTAGACTGGTATTGTGTGAGAGACCACTTGTTAGAAAATGATAGGTAAGTACTAGGAATGGTACTAGTTAAGACGTTAGTGTCAATCTCAAAAAATTCTATTGTTTTGTTTACTGTTAACATGTCTTGTTAAACTAGGACCCATACTGTCATATATGGTATTGTCCCATATCACTACTTTTCAAAGCCTTAACTGTAGTATTACTCTGTAGAATAGTAAATAGTTCAATAACACTTTCAGTTGTGTCTAGTGATAGTTCAAATTGTTGTAGATTAGGATGACATTGAAATAATAGAGAGTGGGACTGAGTATATTCTATGATCTAGTATAAGACAATGTAGTCCTTTGATATGTTGAGGAAATAATGATGTCTGTTCACAATCCAACCATCGTAATTTGCTCTCCAGAGCAACAAGTGGTGTGTTCACTATATCTGGTGATAAGACATTAGGTATGTTCAGTTTAAGAGATTGTATTGTGTGATTGTCTCTTACTAGTTTATTATAAATCTCTTTGCTTAGTATATCTTCTGTCCATTCTGGATGAACGTATTCAAGTGAAAATGTTTGAATTGATTTGTTTCTTGTTACTCCTTTAATCACACTGTAGACTGTATTAGTAATATCACTAGAGAGATTCGGTATACCTCTAACTAAACTTCTAATATCTAGTACTAGTTCTTGTAGTGTGCTGTTGATATATAAACTTTCATCCAATTCAGATAAAATCCTCTTGTCCATCTGTATATAGGCTTCTTCATCTTTTAGATGTTCCCAATATGTTATTTTAAAGTGTAGTATCTTTAGATGTTGTAGTTTTATTAAGTGCAGTAGTACAAGAGTAACATCAGATATATCCTGTGGTCTATATGAGTGTATTTTAATATAACACTCTCAAAAGATTGTGAGAGAATGATGACTGAAATAAAGTCACTAATAACTTCATAGCCTTTTGGTCATTATCTTCAAACCACACCTTTATCTCTAGTCTTTTACATTTAACATTGTTCATCAATGTATTAGTAAGGAGTTTTACTTTCTGTCCATTTAGAGTTCCCAGGTCCAAGTAATTCCATGTTATGTTAGAGTTGTTAAAGAAAAATCCAAGACACAGTATATCAAATAATGATGATCTTAGTCTATAGAGGCAAAGTGAGTGGGTTCTTTATAGATTGTGATAATATTTGACATAATTTGATGTTCTGTGATTCATATAACAGTTGGAAGACAATGCCATCCCATTCGTCAGAGAAAAGAGATGAAATGTGTGGTCTAACAGTTTCTGAATTCTGTCTGAAATGAGAGTAGTAACACTTCTCAAATCCAAACAATGGTCTCCTTTTACATTGTAGGTAAAGTTCTTTGTTAAAAATATTGTTGATAGCTTTCATCTTCAAGGTGAGTTAGACCTGCTACAAACATCAGACACATTCTAAAGTGATCATTATCAAAATGTTCTGAAAACACTTCCTCTGTCTTCTCATACTTAGCTATCCACCATGCTGCTAGAAATTCCTGGATACTCAGGTGAAGAAATTGATACCTCTCCTCAATACCTACAATAAATGTTGTCATTAGTCCAAGATAACCTTCCTTCTCTGATTGATCAAGAGACTGACAGAGTTGAATTGAAGAAAATGTCATTTTTGGATTATTTTCTTTCAAACTGAGGTAAGCAAAGTAACAAATCTCTTTAAATGTTGTATCTAAGACTGATGGTAAAAGATGAAGGCTATATACTTGTACAGGTTCTATATTGTCAACTCTTTTTTCAACGTGTCTTCTGATAGTTTGTAGGATAAAATTCTCATACAATTCTGTGAGTGTTATTGGTAACTGTCCATCTGACTGACGATAAACTGAGATAACTATGGAACAGACTAGTGGTACATAACACAATGACTGGACATCACCTCGTACTTCAAGATCTTGAATAAGTTTCTCAGCTAGATGTGTGTTCTTTTCTAGTGTTCCTTTGACTACTACCTCGATCTCCTCCTCTGAAAATCCCAACACTTCAACATGTCTGTTAACTGAAGATAATTTTAACAGTGAGTAAGAGGCATAGCTACGAGAGGTAACAATTACTGAACATTTGGCTAATATCTCTCTACGAATTATTCTAGCTGCTAGTGAGGATTGTCTGAGATCTGTACTTAATTCATCCCAGCCATCAAAGATTATCAGTAATCCTTGTCCATGTATTGTTTGTAGCCATTCAGTGACAGTAGTAACTTCATTACAATCATATGTGTACTTAAGAAGTTGTTTTAATTCATTAGCTTGAGCCACCATGTCATTTCTGAGAGGACAGTAAAGTACCAAGTCATATTTTCCATGTGTGAGTTCTCCTTTAGTCCACATATTTAATAGTTTATGACAGAGTGTTGTCTTACCAATACCAGGAGGACCCATCAACTATTGCTCTAAGAGACTGACCACTATCACATGGTTTAAGAATATCCTGGATATCTATCTGTTTATCTTGAGTAACTTGAGATATTTTATCAACTTGTCCTCTTAACATACACCATTGTTTCTGTAGTATTGTTTGAGGAGTGGCATGTCTGTCTTGTATTGTGTAAGTGCTAATCTTCCAAAGAAGTCTTGTCCAACTGGTGGTGGCCAGTCTGTAGGGACAATAGGTTGGTATTTGTATTGGTCTATCATAATGTCACAATATTGCTGAACGCCATGGTCTAATGAAATGGTGGGTGGAGCATCATCAACAGTACATTCACCTTAACAAAAGAAATGTACATTATGTAATAGTCGTTGAGTTTTTCAAGACATAAAGTCACTTAGGTGGAGCTGAGGTGATTATGGAGTGTAAATTGATAGTAAGTAAAGTAATCTCTATTGTAACTTGTTTATAGAATCTTATAATTGATATGTAGGTATTGTTATGTATAAGGTTATGTAAAACACTTAGACATTATATGTTGTACGTGGGATTTGTTAGGGAGTTAGCATTAATAGATTAGAGTAACTCCACCCATTATAATTAGTTAGGTTTATCGCCTAGGAGAGATATTAGATCTAGAGTCCACCCATAAGACTGTTTCAGTAATAAAAAAATACATTGTACTTACTTGTAGCATTCACTTGGATCAGGTACTGGTATATTTTCTTAGCTAGGGCAATGTTCTCAACAAGTGGTCCGTTAACAACATCTATTATTGTCTTCCAACTGACAGGATTAGCTTGACTATCCAAGTCTATCCATTTCTGGAGTACATGATCAAGTCTTGTTTGATTTAGACATGTTAGACTCCGCCAAACCCTGAAGGTCATTATATTCCACTCCAAGACCATTACCAATACTACGCCATGATGTATTAATAGGAGCTAGTTGTTCTAGAACATCTTTTTTGAAGGTTTTTCAGCTAAAATATTCAGAGAAAGGACATTTTAAAAGGTTGTTAAATTAATATATAATTACATAATAAAGGAATGTCATTGAATTCCTCAGTGTATGTATCATTTCCTACTACTTGTTCCTGACTACCTGTATAATTAATATCTATAATTGTAGTACATTCATTAATCATGTGATATATAGATATAATCACATCATAACTAGTACAGTATTTGTTATATAGAATAATAACATCAGATCTTTGGAGAGGGGATTTTATGTACCTTCATTCTTAATATCTAACTGTCTTCTCTTTATAGTAGCTATATTATGATACTGTTATATGTATGGTATACATAAAATAATAACAGACGTTTAGTCACAATAGTGGAACTTTTATGTACCTTCATTGAGTTCATTCTTAATATCTAGTTATCTTCTAGTTATAATTATTATATACCTTTATCAAGTGAAGTAAGTGAGGAAGGATGTTCAACCTCCTTACAATCTAGTTCTTGGTTTAGGTACTGGTGGAGTAAGTGAGGAAGGATGTCCAACTTCCTTATGTCTTTTCCTTGGTTTAGGTACTGGTGGAGTAAGGGAGGAAGTATCTTGAACAAAATCAGTACAAAGTGGTTTACTAGAAGGGGGCATGTCTAAATAATAAAAGTAATGACACCGATGCATATTTATTACATACTGTACCTTTACACATAACCTCTTCTCTCATTATAAACAGCTATATTTTATCTCCACAGTCCTCAACAGCTGAGATGAGTTCTTCCCAAGAGGGGTCAGTACTGTTTGTAATCCACATTGTAAACCTTCCTCTAAACCAAAGTGGTAGTCTTGATCACTGCTGGCCATTGTCTTAAGTCTTCTCCTCTCCTCCAGTGATACACCTAGTAGACTAGTGAGTTGAGTCCATTTATCTTTAACAACAAAACCACTCTTAACAAGAAGTCTTAGAGCATTACTTGATGTTAATTCTATTGAAGTAAATGAGACATAGTCCCTGTATCAGTTTATGTTTTAATATTTACCTGTTTTAGGTCCAGGATTGAGTTCAATATCACCTGATAAAATGAGGAGAAGTAAGAGAAATAAAACTAGAGAGAAGGTCAGGTTACCACCACCTCATCTCTAGACCATAGTGACTCCACCCATCCTGAGATATCAGTAGTAGTTCCCTTTTTAGTAGTACATGGTATCTGATGACAATACCATAGTCCAATATTAACTCTCCATTGAGTAGTATCTATCATTATTAGAAGATACAGCAAATAAAACTATACACAATACTAGTAAATGTTGAGTTACACCCACTTTGTTGAACAGAAAGGTTGTAGTATAATAATATTCATTAATGGATACTGACCTCAATGTTATACTCATGAATATTAGTTGTAGTTAAATAGAATTCACTTCATTTTTTACCACATAATGACAATGATTTTATTATTTAGAGTTGTATTTGTAAATGTGTTTTGTTATATTGTGTGTCTTAGCTGTCTAATTTACTTTCACTTTCACTATTTAATCTTGTATGAGGAAACTGTTTTTCTCCTCTCATAGTTATTCTTTCTTCTATTTACTAATGTTCCTACTGTTACTACCTCTACATCTCGTGTTCTTCATGTTTATAATTTACCTACTGAAGTATTAGAGAAGGAAATATGGATGTTAGCTTCTCCCTTTGAAATGGTAACATAGTAATGTTATCATCTTTTGACTAATGTTGGTCTCTGTAGGTGAACAAAATTTTGATGTTAAAGCAAAAGAATCAAGCTTTTATTGAAATGGGAGATATAGGATCTGCTCGTAACATGGTTGAGTGTTTCTCAGCTAGACCAGCTCAAATAAGGTAATAATTAGTCTTGTAATTGTTTAAACAATAACTAAAACTAAAAAACTATTTTTGTAATAGCCAAATCATTATTGTTAACAATAACAAACTATAACTAAAATTTACCAGCCATTGATTTACAATTAATAACAAAAACTAAAATTACAAAAGTAGTTGTGAATTTTAGTTATTTCATTTCTAGATTTCACACAATCAGATCAGTTAACATTCAAAATTTCAAATGTATAAACAGTTAAACACAATCTAAAATAACAATCAATTAAGTGCATTAACACAATAATCAAGCTGAATGGTCAAAGAAAGTTGTGAGACAGGCTGTCTCATAACATTCTTTTGACCATACTGTATGTCACATGGCAAGCAGCTGTCTCAGACAGCTGCTTGCCATGTGACAAATGATATCTATAATTATAGTATTATAACATATGCTGTTTAATATTGATGTATGTTCTTTGATATCTACAGAGATAGAACAGTTTATATACAATTCTCAAAACATCAAGAATTAAAAACAACCACAGTAAGTCATCTAGAGAAGTTAATTGAAGTGAGATTACTTTAATTGTGTTTGTCAGCAGGAAGCAACCTCAATGGGTGGAGCTAGTCCAAGTTATGGTGGTTCTTCTCCTCAATCTATCAGTATGGTTGGAATAGGAGCTATGCAACAGGGTCAACCTAACTGAGTTATTATTGAGAACATGTTATATCCTATTACCATTGATGTCCTTCATCAAGTGAGTGTGTAGATTTTGTGGGTGGAGTCATTACAAGTCGTGTTAACGTTTTTTAGATATTTGCCAAATATGGTGATGTTCTAAAAATAGTAACATTCATGAAAATGGTAATAGACATTTTTATGTAATTAAAGTGTTGTTTATGTTGTGATGTTTATAGGTCAGTTTCATGCACTCATTCAATATCCAATGAAATAATTGCTGCTAATGCTAAAACTGTGAGTCATTCACTAACTACAAGCTAACATACTGTGTTTGTCTCTTTAGGCACTTGATGGTCAAAATATCTATAATGGTTGTTGTACACTACACATTGATTACTCTAAATTGTCTAATCTTACTGTCAAAATAACAATGAGAAGACTAGGTAAGTAGACAAGTCCTTCTTAAGTTAAGCAGTAACTATTTGTATAGAGACTTTACTCGTCCTGATCTACCAGCTGTAGATTAAGAGACTGCGTCACTCCCTGACCTCTCAGCATATGGTATAATAGTATATGTGTATGTGTGTGTGTGTATCTATATATGTCTGTATCTAGGTCTTCATCCTGCTCTACTTCAATCTCCAGGTAGTAAGTTATTTATTTTATTAGATATAGAATGTTTTGTTGAGCATTCTCTCAACTTTGTGCTGCTCTTATTGCTCTGGGTACTCAAGGAGGATAGACAAATAAACAGATTGATGGATAGATTAAATAATAAATTAATATCAGATAATTAAATGATATATTTAATATAAAACAGTGTCCTCCTATGTAAGTGTATTATATTAAACATCTATTAACATAATTGAAGTTGTACATGTGAATAATTAACTTAATATTTCAAATCCATTGTTTAGATAATCAAATAAAATATAATGATACTATATATTTAAAATCTTTATCAGCTCACAATTCATACACAATGTAATGTTTACAGTATAAATTATTAATGTTTAATATTTAATTATTACTTTAAATCATATTATAAGAGGAACAAACAAGTAAATAAAAGCATTTTCTAAAAATGAAGTAAACATAGAGATAATTAATATTATTCCATTACAAATAATACAAACAAATAATAATAATAACAGTTGTATTATATCTACATAATAGTACCAGGTATAATAAACAAACAAAGGATGTTTACTAATTAAAAAAGTATAGATCTAAAGTCACTTTATTAATATCAGTTATATTATGTCCCTGTACTATTATAGTAATGATAATATAATTGATATTACTACTATTTTGTTTGTATTCTTTGTATGTAGATCATATTATTAATACATGAGGTAGCTCAGTTATAATAAACACATGTCTATTATTGGTAGAGGTTTCAATGGTTGTTGTTGTATGTGTGTGTCAATTAATGTCTTCTCTTGTGATTTTAGAGTATCCCTTAGACTAATAACCCAATCGCTGGCTTGATTCCAATGTACTGAATTGTGGGATGAAGAAGGTGGTTTGGCAAAAGTGTTGTGATACTTCTATCCAGTTAGGTTGAGATAGTTGATTGTCAAAATAATCACATTGTATATAGAGAAGTCTCATAGTTGTGTGTGACTTTAACATGTTAGTAATAAGAGGTAGTCCTTGTTTCATAGAACAATGGTATCATTATTTGTTTTCTCTCTTCATAACTACAGTAATTGGACTCATATGTCTGATCTAGTTTGAACCTCACTTTAAGTTCTGTGAGTTGGTTCTTATGAGAGATAACATTAAATAAAGTTGTTATCTGTTCATAGTTAGTATATGACAGTGGAATGGATACACTCAACTCCTGTAGACTGGTATTGTGTGAGAGACCACTTGTTAGAAATGACAAGTAAGTGTTGGGATAGGTATTAGTAAAATCATCATGGGTCAATCTCAAAAAATTCTATTGTTTTGTTTACGTTTAACATGTCTTGTAAACTAGGACCCATACTGTCATATATGGTATTGTCCATATCACTACTTTCAAAAGCCTTAACTGTAGTATTATTTGTAGAATAGTAAATAGTTCAATAACACTCTCAGCTGTGTTTAGTGTTTAGTTGAAGTTGTTGTAGATTAGGATAACATGAAATAATAGAGGTAGTGGGACTGAGTATTGTCTATGATCTAGTATAAGACAATGTAGTCCTTTGATATGTTGAGGAAATAATGATGTCTGTTCATGATACCACATTTGAGATTTGCTCTCCAGAGCAGTAAGTGATGTGTTCACTATATCTGGTGATAAGACATTAGGTATGTTCAGTTTAAGAGATGGTTGTGTGATTGTCTCTTACTAGTTTATCATAAATCTCTTTGCTTAGTATATCTTCTGTCCATTTTAGATAATAACATTCAAGTGAAAATGTTTGAATTGATTTGTTTCTTGTGTATCCTTTAATCACACTGTAGACTGTATTATCAATATCACTAGAGAGATTCGGTATACCTCTAACTAAACTTCTAATATCTAGTACTAGTTCTTGTAGTGTGCTGTTGATATATAAACTTTCCTCCAATTCAGATAAAATCCTCTTGTCTATCTGTATATAGGTCTTCTACCAGTTCTAGTTCTCCACTGTATGTGTTTCAAAGTGTAGTATCTTTAGATGTTGTTAGTTTTATTAAGTGCAGTAGTACAAGAGTAACATCAGATATATCCTGTGGTCTATATGAGTCTAATTTAATATAACACTCTTGAAGATTGTGAGAGAATGATGACTGAAATAATTTCACAAATAACTTAATAGCTTTTTGGTCTTAACTTTAAACCACACCTCTATCTCTAGTCTTTTACACTTAATATTGTCCATCAATGTATTAGTAAGGAGTTGTACTTCCTGTCCATATAGAGTTCCCAGGTCCAAGTAATTCCATGTTATGTTAGAGTTGTTAAAGAAAAATCCAATACATAGCATGTCAAATAGTGATGATCTTCGTCTATGGAGGCAAAGTGAGTGGTTCTTTATAGATTGTGATAATATTTGACATAATTTTGTGTTCTGTGTGATTCAAATAACAGTTGGAGACAATGTTCATCCCATTTATCAGAGAGAAGAGAAGAAATGTGTGGCCTAACAGTTGTTGAATTCTGATTGAAATGGGAGTAGTAACACTTCTCAAATCCAAACAATGGTCTCCTTTTACATTGTAGGTCAAGTTCTTTGTTAAAATATTGTTGATAGCTTTCATCTTCAAGGTGAGTTAGACCTGCTACAAACATCAGACACATTCTAAAGTGATCATTATCAAATGTTCTGAAAACACTTCCTCTGTCTTCTCATACTTAGCTATCCACCATGCTGCTAGAAATTCCTGGATACTCAGGTGAAGAAATTGATACCTCTCCTCCAATACCTACAATAAATGTTGTCATTAGTCCAAGATAACCTTCCTTCTCTGATTGACCAAGAGACTGACAGAGTTTGAAATGAAGAAAATGTCATTTTTGGATTGTTTTTCTTTCAAACTAAGGTAAGCAAATTGACAAATCTCTTTTAAATGTTGTATCTAAGACTGATGGTAAATGATGAAGGCTATATACTTGTACAGGTTTTATATTGTCAACTCTTTTATCAACATGTCTTCTGATAGTTTGTAAGATAAAATTCTCATACAATTCTGTGAGTGTTGTTGGTAACTGTCCATCTGACTGACGATAAACTAAGATAACTATGGAACAGACTAGTGGTACATAACACAATGACTGGGACATCACCTCGTACTTTAAGATCTTGAATAAGTTTTCTCAGCTAGATGAGGTTCTTTTTCTAGTGTTCCTTTGATTACTGCCTTCATCTCCTCTTCTGAAAATCCCAACACTTCAAACATGTCTGTTAACTGCAAGATATTTTTAACAGTGAGTAAGAGGCATAGCTACGAGAGGTAACAATTACTGAACATTTGGCTAATATCTCTCTACGAATTATCTAGTTGCTAGTGAGGATTGTCTGAGATCTGTACTTAATTCATCCCAGCCATCAAAGATTATCAGTAGTCTTGTCCATGTATTTTTTTGCAGCCATTCAGTGACAGTAGTAACTTCATTACAATCATATGTGTACTTAAGTAGTTGTTTTATTTCCGTTAGCTTGAGCCACCTCATGATTTCTGAGAGGACAGTAAAGTACCAAGTTATATTTTCCATGTGTGAGTTCCTCTTCTTTAGTCCACATATTTAACAGTTTATGACAAGTGTTGTCTTACCAATACCAGGAGGACCATCAACTATTACTCTAAGAGACTGACCACTATCACATGGTTTAAGAACATCCTGGATATCTATCTGTTTATCTTGAGTAACTTGAGGTCATTTTTATCTCAACTTGTCCTCTTAAACATACACCATTGTTCTGTAGTATTGTTTGAGAAGTAGAATGTCTGTCTGTGTTTGTAGTAGTGCTAATTTTCCAAAGAAGTCTTGTCCAACTGGTGGGTGGCCAGTCTGTAGGGGGACAATAGGTTGGTGTTTGTACTTGGTCTATCATAATATCACAATATTGTTGAACATCAGGGTGTGTTCCCTTAACAAGTCCTTTAAGCATGTACCAAGCTTTCTGTAAACAAGATTTAGAGTGGCTCCCCATGTTGCATTTCTTGTAATTGTGATCTTTGGAAGTCAATGTGATATTGCTGAACAATCAGGGTCTAATGAACTGGTGGGGGTGAGAGCATCATCCTCAGTAGATTCACCTTAACAATAAAGGTAAAAAAGTACATACTCTATTATAATAGTACTTATGTTTGCTATTCAAAAAAACTTTAATATCTTAGATTCTAGAATGTCAATTAACTGTTAGGGGGCACAACATTATGATAACTAGGTACTGGCTCACATACAATAAAGGCCAAATATCAATAAAAAGTTAATTGGCAAGAATTGAAATAAATGGAGTTTGTCCATTGTTTGTATTAATTGTGGGTGTGGTAGTTGGTGAATTTGAATTTAAACCATCACCTAATATTTTCATTATGTATGTATCTATTATGTAGTTGGAATGTATATATGGATATGATATGTTACTGTGATTATATCATGATACAAGTTAATGTATACTGTTGTCATATAACATGTTGTATCATATATGTTATAGGTATTACTATGATTACATTATGATATAAGATATACTATCATCATGATGTTCTATTAAATACATTATACTTACTTGTAGTTTGATGTTGTTTCAAGCACTGGTATATCTTAATAGATAGAGCTTGTTCTGAACAAATGGGTCCTTTAACAACATCTATAATTGTCTTCCAATTAACAGGAGTAGATTGACCCATCAGAAGTAAATTGCACTATCTAATTGTATCCACTTCTGAAGGACACGATCAAGTTTAACATATTAGACAGATTAGACTGAGGCCAAACCATCAAGATAATTAGAACTCACTCTTAGACCAATACCAATTTCATACCATTTTGCATCAATTGTACTAGTTGTTCTAACTACATCATGTGGTTTAGTTTTTTAACTAACATAATTTTGAGGAAGATCATATCAACACAAATTCATAATAACTTACATAATAAAGGAAGTCATTGAATTTCTCAGTATATGCATCATTTCCTATTACTTGCTCCTGACTACCTTATATAATTAATATCTATAATCATAATACATTCATTAATCATGTGATATGTAGATACAATAACTAGTAAAATATACAGAATAATAACATCAGATAGTAATATGTTAGCGTGATAACAATGTATGGTATACATAAAAAACAACAGATTTTTAGTCACAATAGTGGAACTTTATGTACCTTCATTGAGTTCATTCTTAATACTCATTTATCTTCTCATTATATTACCATATACCTTTATTGGGTGAAGTAAGTGAGAAAGGATTGTTCCACTTCGTCTTATATCGGGTTCTTGGTGTTAGTATCTGGCAGAGTAAGTGAGGAGGTATGGCCTAACTTTCCTTTATGTCTTTTTCCTCAGTTTAGGTAGGCGAGTGGAGTAATGAAGGAATATCTTGAAGCACCAATCATATACAGATATGTTTTACTTGGAGTGGGTATGTCTAAATAATAGTAAGTTATGACACGATGCATATTTAATTACATACTGATACCTTTAGCACATCACTCTGCTTCTCCTCATATATCACACTATAGCTTTATCCGCCACAGTCTCAACATCTGAGATGAGTTCTTCCGCAAGTAGGGTCCGACTAGTTTGTATGCAACAGTGTAAACCTTCCTTTAACGCAAAGTGGTCTTCTTGATCATTGCTGGCCTTGTCTTGATTCTTTCTCCCTCTCCTCCAATGATAGCACCTATTAGACTAGTGAGTTTCGAGTCCATTTATCAACCACAAGACCACCTATGCGGGGGGGGGGGACGAATCTTAGAGCATTACTTGATCGTTCATTCTATTGAAGATAAATTAAGACATAAGTCCCTGTATCAGATTATATGTTTTAATATTTACCAGTTTTAGGTCCAGGTTGTAGTTCAAATACTCACGCTGATACAATAAGGAGAAGTAAAGATAATAACATAAGAGCATGTCATGTTACGCACCACCCTCATCCCAGACGCTATATCTGATCCACCCATCCGGAGATTCAGCTAGTAGTTCCCTTTTTAGTAGTTACATGGTATCTGATGACAATACCATAACCCACATAGTAACCCAACTCTCCATTGTGTGGTATAAATCATGTTTACGATTATGGCTTGTATCACAGGAAAAAAAAGAGGAAGTTGGGCACCCCTTTAGAAAAACCACAGAACAGGTGATCCTACCTGCATATAAAGTAAACTAATAACTATTAACTTTTTGCTATATATCATTATACAATCAATTTGAGTTTAATTAATATACTGTGGGTCAAATAGGCACAGTGAAAGAATTTGAATGTTTTTTACTAAATGTATCAGTCTAGCAATAACAAATCCACAAACAACTCGTCAGTAAGTCTATTGATACTTTTTATATTAACCATGGTTCATTATATGAACCATGGTTCATGCGAGTGGTTTAAAGTAGAGAAAGGAGAGATCTATTGGAGTAGATTAGTTTTACATGGCGTTGCACATCAGGATGGCAACATTAGTAGCTAAGAGAAAGAAATAATAACATTATCAATCCACCTCTATCTCTGCATTTAATACTATCATCTACCCAACATCAAAATCCATGTAATTTACAGATATATTAAATGACACCAGCGGGACTTACAGACATAAAAGTTATAGCTCAAATAACTACCACTCATCATGTTGAGGAGGTGGCATTTAATTGATCCTATTGAGTGGTAACTACAGGTAATAATTAGTTCCTGCAATGATGGGTACACCCTGAGACTTTTTACGCGATACTAGAAAACAACAAGTATATACAAACCTAAGAGTGATCCACATTTACACTGACTAAAATACCTTTAAAAATGTAAGAGTATAATAGTTTAGTTTGTATTATGACGATTGCTGGTTGATTAGGATCAACGCATATATCTACTACGCTGTGAGATGATCAGAGCCGTGAGGAAGAAGAAAGGAGACGTAATATAGTGTTAAAAGGAGATGATATATACCCTCTCAACATACTTTAAAGAATTTTTAGAGAATGTGTTGTCATAGGATCTTCATCATCCTGTCTTCTGAGGAGCATAGGAGGATGACCCCCTTATTTTAACATCATTATCTAAATAACTTACTAATCAAATACTAACCAGATTTATCAGTACTTCATTAAAGGTAACCAGGAGGCAAATGGGAGGCTTCTCCATAAGCCAGTTCAAGTGCAAGCATATACCATACTCAATAACAATAATAATATCAATTGTGTTTTGAGTTTTAAAAAAGGACCTGTAAATATCAGATTTATAAGTATATCCTGCTATATCTTGAGCTAACTACTTCAGGAGCTACCAACATATGTTATCACCCGCTCCTGAAAAATGACCATCAAGAGCCTGATAAGACCGCGTGAGAGAGAGATGTCTATATTTTATTTATCTGTCCTACCTTTTCTCCTAGCTCCACTTCCACCATGGGTACCAAACTGTCTAAATACCAAGAGCTTCACACACACTTCCTGAATTAGAAAATGTTTAGCTCTAACTACTCTAACAAATCATTAACACAATCAATAATAATTAGTAGTTAGTTAGTTACCTGTGTCGAATAAACCCATGAATGTACATAATGTAATCCTCTTAACAATAGCTCTAAGATATAATAGCAATAACTTTTCTTGGAAACCATTATTAAATGTTTAGCTGAATGCATTAGATTCAGCACAGAACCTATGATAAACAGACAATGGAGATGTAATATTTGATAATAACTCTTACATAATGTACCAGAATGATTAGAGGTTGTATTGCCCTAGAAGAAGAACTGATACAAAACAACAGTAAGATGAGAGGACATTAGGATGAGAGAGAAGAGATGACATTTTCATTTCTGTGTTGAATCTAAAAAGGTTTGAAATGAATAGTGATTTTCATATAGAGTTCCTTTAAAATAAACTCGCACGCCAAAAAAATGAAACATAAATTAAAAATTGACAACAATTTAGCTTGATTTTTGACATAATAACAAACAATTAAATATGACAACCACTCAAATATAATTTATATGATTAAATTTTTAATAGCATATTTCAAACTACATTATATAAAATAATGTCTAATTATAGAATTAATAACTCCTGCTAAGAATCCTAATCTATATTAAACAACAAATCTGATATTGAGGACTTACTTCCTCTAACTTCTCAGTGTTAAATTCTTCAAGGTCAAGTTGTCTTAACTACACAAATGATCTACCTATTTTGTGACGAGCTAAGTTAATAATAGCTACACCATAACCTCCAATGCCTAATAAACGCAGAACGGTTGGAGTCTATAGAGGGGGTGTGGTCTTACCCATGGACTGAAACAGGTCCTAGTCTGTACTGAATACAGTGAGTCCAGATGCGGTATGTGAGGAATGGGATATGGAGAGATTGACGATGATACTGAGAAAGGAAAAAGCGGAGAGATGACATCACTACTACAAATCCTAGAAGGGACATACTCCTATCATAATGGTGATTAAATATTAATATGTATTTTCAATACAGGGAAATAATATATATTAATTAGGTCAAGGGTCAGTTAATATCTTACATTACTAGTACAGTAACTTTCTATTACATTGCTCATGCTAAAACAATTATAAGACGTATGTACTATATATCATATGGGTCTCCATAGTAACTACTGAAATTTAATTTGTAATACAGGTACCATAGTGTTTTGTTCTGGTTGTTTGTACTATCTGCTCCTGTTGCCATGGTACAACGTGGTGGTGTTACAGTAAAAAAAAAAAACAACAACTTGAAGACAGCTTAGAACTGCAACCTGGCACCTGTTACAGTAAAAGATGGGAGAGAGTCAGTAACGTAAGTGAAACCACCGAAGCTATCCTAGTTGACGATAGTCAACGCCTTACTCTTGTTACAGTAGCTTTATGTTGGTGTGTGTCTAGGTTTATTGTCAAATATTAACGATAGATAGAGTAACGACTGTACCATGAAGAAAGATAAGAAAAATGATACTTTGGCTTGTGGGCGTTATAGATTCACATAACACACCACATCAAATTATTTTCTTTCATAAAATTTCAGTCATGTTTATGCATTACAACCTAATAAAAAAATGTAACGACTGCCTGACTACATTTATGTTGGAAAATTGAATTTTACAAGCAAAAATATGTATTTAGTGTCACTGTTGGTAAAAGGTATATCAGCTGCGTAGAGTTAGAGTTTTTTTTTTACCATCAAATTGTTTTTTTTGTCCTTGTAACCGGTTGTCCTCCAGTCTGTTTAGTTTCTATCACTAAATAGTAATACAATATAATAATTATGACACGTTGCTAGTGTTTATACCTGGGTGTGTTGGTTGGATTAGCTCCACCTACGTTAGCAACATTATCAGGATTCTTTTCAGAAGGTCTTGGTGAGAATGAACTAGAAAGAAGAGAATGGCATATTATCTACCATTATTTGTTGTAGCTGCTAATTACATCATGATTACATCATATTACATCATGATTACATGCATATGTACATCAATCATTATTTATATTGTGGTTGTAGTGTTATCCATACTTTGGTTTTCATGTTCAGGTGGTTTTTGATGTTCCTGTGGGGTTTGTGTTCCTGATGTGGTTGATGATGTTCCTGAGGGGTTGGTGATGCTCAGAGGTTTGAATGTCCTGAGGAGGTTGATGATTGTTCCTGAGGAGTTGGTGATGCTCAGGGGTTGGTGATGTTTCCTGAGGAGGTTGATGATGTTCACCCACCCAGTTTGTGATGTTCCTAGGATGTTGATGATGTTCAGGAAGGGTTGTGATGTTCCTGAGGAGGTTGGTGATGTTCCTGATGAGTTATGTTCCCTGAGAGGTTGTGATGTTCAGGTGGAAGTTTCATGATGTTGAAGATCAGAAGGCTATTTACCCTCATCCATCAAATAGGATAATCTATGGAATCATATTTTATCTTCAAAGTCTTTAAATTCCTAAAAAAGAACACATAGAACATTATCATAAAAGATAATAACAGATAGGCAGAGCCAAAACCAGATATATCCTAACTGACATTATGTAATGATATGTAAAGGGTAGCCATAAAGTATTTACAACTACAACTAGATCAGACAATATTACTTTATACAACAACAGTATTTGTAGTAATAGAAATAACATCATTGCTTCTATTTTTAATTCATCCGGCTCATAAGTATGATCACTTTCCACTCACTTCATCTGTAAAGAATTCATTTTTTTCTTGTCTCTAATAGGTTTCCATTCTTCATCAATATTCAATATATCCATATCATGTAACGAAAACTCTTCCTTTAAATTAAACCATCACGATCACGATCAACCTGTACAGACAAAACAATATAAATCAAAAGATATAAAAATAAACATAAGATTGAAAGATAAACTAACAACTATTGACTGAACATAACTACAGGTATATTACATGATATATTAGTACATATATTCCTATGAATTGTATAAAGCTGAAAACATAGTACGACAAGTACTATACACATATATATATATGTATATACCATATAGTACTGTGATTGTAGTATGTACGTCTAGTTATTACTGTACCTCTCCCATCACGTTTTCTCTCATTTGAGAGAGTTCCTATGAGCTCCATACTGTTTAGTCATCACCATAAACTTTTTTTAAATCTGATGTAAGATATCATTGGAGTCACTAAGTTAATGAACAGATGGAGAATGAGATCTACCTCACTAAGAAATAATGCTTCAACTTCATAAGGATCTAGTGTTCCATCTCATTAGTAAAAAAAAAAAAAAAAAAAAAAAAATTCTAAATAGATAAGTAAGATGAATCTTTATTCATAAACGTAGAGGATTAGTTACTGGTAACGGACCACTGAGATCAAAGAATTTTGGCCTGACAATCTTCATCTTTAAGTCCATCTGATGTTTCCAGACATCTTCTAACTGTTTTTTTACCACCTGGATGTAACAGAGGTTCATGACTTTTAACTGTTCATTTAGTTTTACGCAATCTAAAAAGACCAGAATAATTTCTTTTTTACAACAATGACTCTCTTACCTTTCTTCCCTCTCTCAG
Organism: Gigantopelta aegis; assembly: GCF_016097555.1. Classification (NCBI taxonomy): domain Eukaryota; kingdom Metazoa; phylum Mollusca; class Gastropoda; order Neomphalida; family Peltospiridae; genus Gigantopelta; species Gigantopelta aegis. The sequence continues at coordinate 98,014 of NW_024532789.1, forward strand.
TCGTTGAGTCTCGTCCATTTTTTCAACTTTGCTAGTCCGCTTATGTTCCAGATGTCATTTCATAAGTTTTAAACTCATCATGAACGAGCACCGATTTAATTCTTCCTGTATCCGTTATGCTACAATTATAAAATATAAAATTCAAAAAATATAAAATAACAATAACTTCTCGTATTTTCTTTTGTACTCATCTGGTGTTATTTGTTTCAGGATCAGGAAAAGCCGCGATTAATCTATCATGACCAGCAGGATCATCCACCTTGCGCCTGAACCTAATATTAACATAATAATAATTATAGAAATAAAATACAACTATTTAGTCTATTGACTAATATCATTGGACTACAAATGAATGTCTATATTTTCTAGTAACTAATGTTGTTTAGACTATAGACTCTGTTAGTAGTACACTAATTAATGTATTTCAGTAGGACTCAGTACATAAGCCGATTTGAGCAGCATTGTTAGCATATAAAGTTAAACATACTATATTTACAGCTGGTTTATTGCAACAGCATATATTTACTAGGGCTAGTGTACCTCCTTTATACTCTGTAGTATTACTGCAACGACTTATCAATTAGTACCTGGTTTTGACTATAAACCTTTTAGTTCTAGTATTAAAATATACAGTTAGCAATATGTCACATTATATATGTACATAATAGTGTGGGTTAGTATTGGTAATGGATGATATTAGGAATATGGATATCTCCATTCAAAGCCAGTACTAATATATGTACAAGTATTAATGAATTAATAACAAACAAATAATAAAATTTGTTTTTGATTACTTGTGTAGCTCTTTCTCTCTTCCAGATTACGTCGTTGGAGTTCTTCAATTTTGTGACCTGTATATCTCCTTTCTGTGAGCAATATGGTCACCTAATCTACCAGCAATGTCTTCTGTTTCTTTATCTTTGAACCTGTTAGCTAAATCTTTAAATAAGAATATAATCAAGTTATAATGCAAGTAAAGTAATTCAGTAAATAGAAACATTTGGTAACAATAGATGGGACATTAAAGGAAAGAGTTTAAAATTTAGAGCTTAGGGCTTACAACTGCAACTGGCGTTATTAAGTTAATTAATTACATTAAAATTTCATTGAAGTTTATTTAAAATTTATATTACCAGGGTTGTTAGCAACCAGTTCCTCCCAATATCGACGATACTCGACATTATCTTTCATTTTCAAAGACTCTTGTATTCTCTTCATACGTACCAAATCAAGTCATCATGTCGTTTTTTTGTGAAGCCTCTTCACGTCCATTATCTTGTTTGTTCCTGCCTTCTTCAATTGGAGAAATACACAACGCAGTAGAACAAGAGAGAACAACAAAGAATCGTGAGAAAGTATCGAGACATGGTTCAAGAACACACCAAACTTCAACTGTCGGAAAGATTAAAAGGGTGTGGCATTAATGATGTGTCCTTCATAAGGCTAGCAACGTCATATGACGTATTTTAAAATAGACACACCTTCAAAACAAAGGTGATTGCTGCTGATGCTTTGATGCTGTAAACCTTGTAAGGCTATGGCTGACCGAGAAGGTAGTGATTCTCTCCTCGCTAGAGACAAAGTCTCTTCAGAATGAAATATAATCAAATGGTTTAGTGGCCCCAACAATGAAGTTCTTAATTAATTTTAGACTACTTCTACAGATCTCAGATAGATTTCCAGCTAAGGGTTTGTATGGGCCAAAAGCTAAGTTAATAGAAAGCTCGCAATGTAATTCCGTGATTACTCACTATTAGTAAGTGTGGACTATTTTATGGCAATAGGTCTAATCACATCGAGTGAGGACCCTTCTGGTGATCATCACCTGACGCTGGTCAAGAACCACCTGAAATACACTCTTACTGATGAAAAAATTTCGTGACCGTGAAGTAACTAAACGTTTCAAGGAAATAGCCAATGGCTCGGTTGAGTAAATAGATTATTTAGATAATATTCCTTGCAAACAATTAAAAGAACACTTGGCACCACTGTTTATCCTATTAATGTTAAGTGTATGTTGTTTAGTATATTACATACTCACTATGCATAGTTATACTTAGTATCTGATCAATGCCAATAGTATTGTATTTGAATTCTTCTTTTTTGGATTAGTACTGCAAGCAATTGTAGGTTAGTAAAAAATCCGCACACTTCAACATGTCTGGTTACCAGCAGATAATTTTAAAGCAGTGAAAAATGAGGCATAGCTACGCGAGGTAACATTACTGAACATTTGGCTAATATCTCTCTATGATTATTCATAGCTGCTAGTGAGGGTTGTTCTGAGATCTTAACTTAATTCATTCCATCCCATCCATCAAAGATTAAATCAGTAGCCTTGCTTGTCCCATGTTATTTTTGCAAGGCCATTCAGTGAACAGTATAACTTCATTACAATCATAAATGGTTTTAACTTAAGTAGTTTGTTTTTAATTCATTAGCTTGAGCTACCTCATGATTTCTGAAGGACAGTAAAGTACCACTTATATTTTTCCATGTGGAGTCTCTCTTAGCCCACCGATTTAATAGTTTACGACAGACAGTGTTGTGTCTTACCACCATACCAGGAAGGACCCATCAACTATTACTCTAAAGAGACTACACAACTATCACAATGGTTTAAGAACATCCTGGATATCTATCTGTTTAATCTTGAGTAACTTGAGGTATTTTTATCAACTTGTCCTCTTAACATACACATTGTTTCTGTATATTGTTTGAGGAGTAGAATGTCTGTCTGTGTTTGTAGTATTGCTAATCTTCCAAAGAAGTCTTGTCCAATGTTGGTGGCCAGCTGTAGGGACAATAGGTTGGTATTTGTTATTGGTCTGTTAGATATCACAATATCGACTGAACATTAAGGGTCTAATGAAGTGGTGAGTGGAGCATCATCATCAGTAACATTCGCCTTAATGATAGAAGTACATAGTAATGTAAATTAATACATTACCTAACTCACCTATTGTTGTAAGTATCAGTAGTAATCTCCTCTTAGGTCTCTGATTTTTTTGGGTACCTTAATACATGACATATATTCCCTAGATACAGGTTATGGATCTCCTATGTGTTTTTTTAACTGCTCTTGTAACACACATACCAACTTACTAGGTTTTACCAAACGGTCACTATCTCCTTTTGTTGTCATATATCATTGTAGTCTCAAATGATATCAGTCTTTTAGCATAACGTTAATTAGTTTACACTGTCAGAGTAGGAGTAATAGGTTCACTAAGATCAGCAAAGTGTAGTACGAAATAAATCTTTTGGAGTGATGGTTGCTATCATGAAGAAAATCACAAAATTAAAATACTCTTTTAAAATCATCCTATATATCTATGATTTATTGGTCTGTCTAATATATATAACAATACTACTTCATTAATAGACCTTTAGCTGTTGAATGTAAGTAAGGAAGGATGTTTCACTTCCTTACCTTTAGTTCTTGTTTTCGTATTTGGTGGAGAAAGTGAGAGAAGGATGTCCAAACTTCCTTATGTCTTTCCTTGTTTATGTACTGTTGGCGTAAATGAGGAAGTATCTTGAACAAAATCAGTAACAATTTGTTTACTAGGATTGGTGTATCTATACAATAGAAGGAATGAGACAATGCCATATTATACATCCTATACCTTCACTCTTAACTCTCCTCCTCAGTATAAAAAGCTATATTCTTATCTCCACCGTCCTCGACAGCTAAGATGAGTTCTTCCAAAGGGGTCAGTAACGTTTTATATCCACCATATGTTAACCTTCCTCTAAAGCACAGTGGTAGTCTTATCACTGACTGGCCATTGTCTTACAGTCTTCTTCTATCCTCCAGTGTACACATAGTTAGACTACGTGAGTTGAGTCCATTTATCTTTAACAAACAAAACCACTCGTAACAAGAAGTTTAGAGGCATTACTTGCTGTAACATTCTATTAAGTAAATAATACATAGTCCCTGTATCAGTTATATGTTTATATTTACCTGTTTTAGGTCCATGATTGAGTTCAATCAACTATCACCTGATAAATAGGAGAAGTAAGAGAAAAATAAAACTAGAGAGAAGGTCAGGTTACCACCACCCTCTCTCCAGACCATAGTGACTCCACCCATCCTGAGATATAAGTAGTAGTTCCCTTTTTAGTAGTATGGTGTATCTGATGACAATACCATAATCCAATATTAACTCTCCATTGTGTGGTATCTATCATGTCTAAAAGATGTTTTGTATCACAGGAAGGAAGTTGCACCCCTTTGAAAACCACAGAACATGTGATCTCATTATAATAACTGCATATTAAAGTAAAACTAAATAACTATTAATTTTTCTATATATCATTAATACAATCAATTTGAGTATTAATAATAGTACTGTGCAAATAGCACAGTGAAAGGATTTGAATGTTTTTATAAATGTATCAGTCTACAATACAAACAACAACAATAACATAAGTTATGATAATTTTTATATTAACCATGGTTTCATATATTAACCAAGGTTCATTATATTAACCATGGTTCATTAATATTAACATGGTTCATTATATTAACCATGGTTCATTATATTAACATGGTTCATTATATTAACATGGTTCATCTAGTGTTAAAGTAGAGAAAGGAGGATCTATTGGAGTAGATATATTTTAACTGAAGTTCAACAGGAGCAACATTAGTAGCTAAAGAAAGAAATAACATTATCAATCCTTCTATCTCTCATTTAATACTGTTCAGTCTACGCATCATAAAAATCGATGTAATTTACAATATAGTAATGACACCAAGGGACATTACAACATAAAAAATTATAGCTATACTAACCACTATCAAGTTGAGGAGGTGGATTTAATTGATAGTATTGAGTGGTTTACTACAGGTCAATAATAGTTCCTTCAATGATGGTAAACCCTGAGACTTTTTTACGAGACTACAGTATACAAAACATCAAGAGGATCCACACTATACTGAGTAAAATACCCTTTAAAAATGTAAGAGATAGTAGTTTAGTTGTATTAGGACGATGTGTGGATTAGGATCAACGCATATACAGTATATCTCTACCTGTGAGATGAGAGAAAGAGGGGAAGAAGAAAAGTGTTAAAAGGAATGATATATACACTCTCAAACATACTTTAAAGAATGTTTTAGAGAAGTGTTGTATAGGATCTTCATCATCCTGTCTTCGAGGAGCATAGGAGGATGCCCCCCCCCCCCCCCTTAATTTTAACATCATTATCTAAGTAACTTAATATCAAATATATAACAGATTTATCATACTTCAGTTAAAGGTAGACCAGCAAATGGAGCTTCTCCAGTAGCCAGTTCAAGTGCAGCAATACCAATACTTCAATAACAATAATAATATCAATTGTGTTTTGAGTTTATAACCGTACCTGTAAATATCAGATTTATAAGTATATCCTGCTATATCTTGAGCTAATACTTCAGGGGCTAACCAACATATGTTATCACCAGCTCCTGAAAAATGACCATGAAGAAAGCCTGAGAGGCGGACGAGTGAAGAGTGAGAGAGAGATCTCTATACTTATTTTATCTGTCCTACTTTTCTCCTAGCTCCACCTTCCACCATTGGTACCAAACTTCTAATACCAGAGAGCTTCACCACACCACTTTCATGAATGAGAAAATGTTTAGCTCTAATCTCCTAAACAAATCATTAACACAATCAATAATATATTATACTAAGTAGTTAGTTAGTTACCTGTGTACATAACCCAATGAATGTACATAATGTAATCCTCTAACAATATCTCTAAGTATAATAGCAATACATTCTCTTGGAAACCATTATTAAAAATGTTTAGCTGAATGCATTAGATCAGCACAGGAACCTATGACAAACAGACAGATGGAGATTTAATAGTTGATATAACTATTACATAATATACCATAATGCATTAGTGGTTGTATGCCCAGAGAGAAGAACCTGATACAAACAACAGTAATATGAGAGGACATTAGGATGAGAGAGAAGAGATGATTTTTCATTTCGTGTTGAATCTAAAAAAATAAATAAATATTGATTTATGACAGAGTATTTAAATAAAACTAGAACTGCCAAAAAATTGAAACATAAATTAAAATATGACAAAAGTTAGCTGATTTTTGACATAATAAAAACAATTAAATAATGACAACCACTCAATATAATTTATATGATTAATATTTTAATAGCATATTTCAATAGCTACATTATATAAAATTAATGCCATTATAGAATTAATAACTCCTGCTAAAAATCCTAATTTATGTTAAAACAACAAATCTGACATCGAGGCCTTACTTCCTCTAATTTCTCAGTGTTAAATTCTTCAAGATCAAGTTGTCTTACTACACAAAATGATCTACTACGTTTGTGGCGAGCTAAGTTAATAATAGCTACACCATAACATCCTATGCCTAATAAACGAGAAGGGTGGAGTCTATAGAGGTGGGTGTGGTCTTACCAGTGGACTGAAACAGGTCATAGTCTGTACTGAGTACAGTGAGTCCATGATGTAGTGTGAGGAGTAGGATATGGAGAGATTGACGATGATAGGAAGAGGAAAAGCAGGAGAGATGACATCACTACTCCTACTAGAATCCTAGAAGGCAGATACCCTATCAATATGGTGATTAAATATTAATATGTATTTTCAATACAGGGAAATAATATTATATTAATTAGGTCAGGGGTCAGGTTAATATCATACATTACCAGTACAGTAACTTTCTATTACATTGTTCATGCTAAACGTTTATAAGACAAGTATGTACTATATATTCAGTATGAGTCTCCATAGTAAACTACTGAAATTAATTTATAATACACGGTACCATAATGTTGTTCTCGTTGCTGTACTATCTGCTCCTGTTGCCATGGTAACAACCCATGGTGTGTCTACAACAACAACTTGAGACAGCTTAGAACTGCAACATGGCACCTGTTACAGTAAAAGATAGAGTCAGTAACAGTAGGTTGAAACACCAAAAGCTATCCTCAGTGACGATAGTCAACAAACTCTTTAGCTGTTTCTAATAAGTTTGTTATCAGTACGGTCCATATGTGTATGTAACAACATGACATGGTTTAATCGTTTCTTGGTCATAGTACTTTGTTGGTACTTTTTTAGTTCAGCATAAGGTTGAAAATGTGCGTTCTGCTGTAACAGAAGTCATTGGTACGTTTACATACTGCCTAATGTGTTATTGTGTACATAGTCTTGAGTGCAAATGGGGGGGGGGGGGGGGGGCAGCCCCCCTGCCCCCCCCCTTTCCTACCCCTATGGTAACATGATATTGTTAATTAGATATTTATAGAAATAAATGACACATAATGTATCTATTATATTTCTATATAGTGATGGTATTACTGAGGAATATCTTCGCAGTCTATTTACATCTACTGGTGGTAATGTAGTCAACTTCCGTTTCTTTCAGTTAGTTATATCTTCCTCTTGTCTGTATAAATTTCTCTTTTTCTCTCTTAGAAATGATCTACGTATGGCTCTAGTTCAGATGTCTTCAGTAGAGGAAGCTATCAATGCTCTCATTGTCACTCATAATCATAAAATCAGTGAAACCAATCATCTCCGAGTTACCTTCTCAAAGAACACTCTCTAAGCGCTCATCATTACTGGGTCACACCCCCTAATTATATTTTCAAGTCTTGCTTTAGGCATATTGTGTGCTATTTCAACTAAAAATTTATGTTTTTTTTCTTTAAAATCTTTGTCTTTCTTTTTTCATTAGAAGTCTTGTCTTTTGATAACTTTGTCTACTGAAAATAATTTAGTAGTAATGATAGAATTAGAGGGGAAGTAGTTATTATGATGACATCATTATTATAGTTACTACCATCTCTACCCAGTGTAATTAGATGAACTCAGCTGATATTAACTTGTCTGTGTGTTAATTGAAGACTATTGTCTTGTTCATTGAATTCTATTTATTATAAATATATGCTGTCTTTTCAAGTAAAGAGAACTACAATAAATTCTTATGAATATTGTTGTTATAGGACTCTGTCAGACAGTTCACATTAATTATATCAGCTGTAAGTCATACTGTTCATCTATTGTTAGTATTTGTTCTTTACTTCAATAGACAATATGACATCATTATTATCAGATATACTATATATAATAGTTAGACACTGAGGTCAGGTATTAACATTATTTTATCATAACAGTACTAATTTACATGAGGACTTATTTTCACAGATAGCTAGTCCTACTCAACCACAAAATTAAGATATATTACCATGTTAAACAATGCCCCCTTTAATTAATAGTTGATCTTTGGTGTCATTTCAGTTCTGCCAATTCTCAAGATTCAGAATAATGACATAACAATAAGTTAATTAACATATCTTTCTACTTAATTCTGTAAGTTGTTTTTTGTCACAATCACAGAAGATCACAAGTAACTAGTATAAGTAACAGTCCATTATAATAGTAATGATAATATAATTGACATTACTACTATTTTGTTTGTATTCATTGTATGTAGATCATATTATTAATACATGAGGTAGCTCAGTTATAATAACACAGGTCTATATTGGTAGAGGTTCAATGGTTGTTGTTGTATGTGTGTGTAATTAAATGTCTTCTCTTGTGATTTTAGAGTATCCCTTAGGACTGATAACTCATTCACTAACTTGTTTCCAATGTACTGAATTGTGGGATGAAGAAAGACGGTTGGCAAAAGTGTTGTGATACTTTTCTATCCAGTTAGGTTGAGATAGTTGATTGTCAATGTTTTCACATTGTATGTAGAGAAGTCTCATAGTTGTGTGTGATTGTAACATGTTAGTAAGAAGATGTAGTCCTTGTTCATAGAACAATGATGTCCATTATTTGTTTTATCTCTTTATAACTACAGTAACTAGACACGCAAACTGATCTAGTGTGAAGTCCACTTTAAGTTCTGTGAGTTTGTTCTTATGAGAGATAACATTAAATAAAGTTGTTATCTGTTCATAGTTAGTATCTGACAGTGGAATGGGTACACTCAGCTCATGTAGACTGGCATTGTGTGAGAGACCAGTTGTTTAGAATGACAGGTAAGTACTGGGAATAGTTCTAGTAAAATCCTTAGGGTTTATCTCAAAATATTCTATTGCTTTGTTCAGTGTTAACATGTCTTGTAAACTAGGACCCATACTGTCCTATATGGTCTTGTCCCATATCACTACTTTCAAAGCCTTAAATGTAGTATTACTCTGTAGAATAGTAAATAGTTCAATAACACTCTCAGCTGTGTTTAGTGATAGTTCAAGTTGTTGTAGATTAGGATGACATTGAAATAATAGAGGTAGTGTGACATGGTATTGTTTATGATCTAGTATAAGACAATGTAGTCCTTTGATATGTTGAGGAAATAATGATGTCTGTTTCATAATACAACCATTGTAACTTGCTCTCCAAAGCAGTAAAATGATGTGTTCACTATATCCAGTGATAAGACATTAGGTAGTTCAGTTTAAGAGATTGTATTGTGTGATTGTCTCTTACTAGTTTATCATAAATCTCTTTGCTTAGTATATCTTCTGTCCATTCTAGATGATCACATTCAAGTGAAATGTGTTGAATTGATTTGTTTCTTGTTACTCCTTTAATCACACTGTAGAGTGTATTAGCAATATTAGTAGAAAAAGATGGTATAATAAGAACACTTATTTCAATATCTAGTACTAGTTCTTGTAGTGTGCTATTAATATATAAACTTTCCTCCAATTCAGATAAAATCTTCTTGTCTAGCTGTATATACTCTTCTTCAGATTTTAGATCTACATGGTATGTTATTTAAAGTGTAGTATCTTTAGATATTGTAGTTTTATAAGTGCAGTAGTACAAGAGTAACATCAGATACATCCTGTGGTATACAAGAGTATAATGTTCTAAACATAACACTCTTGAAGATTGTGAGACAATGATGATTGAAATAAAGTCACTAATAACTTAATAGCCTTTTGGTCATTATCTATAAATGACACCCTTATCTCTAGTCCTTTACAGTTAACATTGTTCATCAATGTATTAATAAGGAGTTGTACTTGTTGTCCATTAGAAATCCCAGGTCCAAGTAATTCCATGTTATGTTAGAGTTCTTTAAGAAAAAATCCAAGACACAGTATGTCAAATAGTGATGGTCTTAGTCTATGGAGCAAAGTTGAGTGGTTCTTTATAGATTGTGATAATGTTTGACATAATTTGATGTTCTGTGATTCGTATAACAGTTGGAAGACAATGCCATCCCATTCATCAGAGAGAAGAGAAGAAATGTGTGGCCTAACAGTGTTGAATTCTGATTGAAATGGGAGTAGTAACACTTCTCAAATCCAGACAATGGTCTCCTTTTACATTGTAGGTCAAGTTCTTTGTTAAAATATTGTTGATAGCTCTCATCTTCAAGTTGAGTTAGACCTGCTATAAACATCAGACACATTCTAAAGTGATCATTATCAAAATGTTCTGAAAACACTTCTCTGTCTTCTTATAGTTAGCTATCCACCATGCTGCTAGAAATTCCTGGATACTCAGGTGAAGAAATTGATACCTCTCCTCAATACCTACAATAAATGTTGTCATTAGTCCAAGATAACCTTCCTTCTCTGATTGACCAAGAGACTGACAGAGTTGAATTGAAGAAAATGTCATTTTTGGATTATTTTCTTTCAAACTGAGGTAAGCAAAGTGACAAATCTCTTTAAATGTTTATCTAAGACTGATGGTAAATGATGAATGTTATGTACTTGTAAAGGTTTTTTGTCAACGTTTTTTTTCAACATGTCTTCTGATAGTTTGTAGGATAAAATTCTCATACAATTCTGTGAGTGTGTTGGTAACTGTCCTTTTTGACCAATGATAAACTGAGATAACTATGGAACAGACTAGTGGTACATAACACAATGACTGGACATCACTTCGTACTTCAAGATCTTGAATAAGTTTCTCAGCTAGTTGTAGTTGTTTTTTCTAGTGTTCCTTTGACTACTATCTTGATCTCCTTCTCTGAAAATCCCAACACTTCAACATGTCTGTTAACTGAAGATAATTTTAACAGTGAGTAAGAGGCATAGCTACGAGAAGTAACAATTACTGAACATTTGGCTAATATCTCTCTCGAATTATTCTAGCTGCTAGTGAGGATTGTCTGAGATCTATACTTAATTCATCCCAGCCATCAAAGATTATCAGTAGTCCTTGTCCATGTATTTTTTGCAACCATTCAGTGATATTGGCAACTTCATTACAATCATATGTGTACTTAAGTAGTTGTTTAATTCATTAGCTTGAGCCACTCATGATTTCTGAGAGGACAGTATAGTACCAAGTTATATTTGTTCATGTGTGAGTTCTCCTTTAGCCCACATATTTAATAGTTTACGACAGAGTGTTGTCTTACCAATACCAGGGGGACCATCAACAATTACTCTAAGAGACTGACCACTATCACATGGTTTTTAAGAATATCCTGGATATCTATCTGTTATCTTGAGTAACTTGAGGTATTTTATCAACTTGTCCTCTTAAATACACCATTGTTTCTGTGTATTGTTTGAGGAGTGGCATGTCTGTCTTGTGTTTGTAGTAGTGCTAATCTTCCAAAAAAGTCTTGTCCAACTGGTGGTGGCCAGTCTGTAGGGACAATAGGTTGGTATTTGTACTGGTCTATCATAATATCACAATATTGCTGGACATCAGGATCTAATGAATTGGTAGGTGGATCATCATTATCAGTACATTCACCTTAATGAAGTAAGACACATTAAAGTAAAGTAAATTAATACATTAATTAACTCACCTAATTGTTGTAATATAAAGGTAGTAATCTCTCTTAGTCTCTGATGTTGTTGGTTTCTTAATACATGACATATATTCACTAGATACTGGTATGGATCTCTATGTGCTTTTAACTGTCTCTGTAACACACCTGCCACTTACTAGATTTTACCAAATCACTCTCTCCTTTTGTTGTCAATATGTCATTGTAAGTATCAATGATATCAGTCCTTTTGCATATAGTACATTAGTTACACTGGTAAGGATAGGAGTAATGATATCACTAAGATCAGCAAAGTGAGTACGAAATAGTTCACTTGGAGTGAGTGAATCTATACAATATTACAATACAATACAATATTACAATAGTACATGACATAATAGTAAGTCTTATAACATTACTTGATGTCAACTATATTGAAGTAAATAAGACATAGTCCCTGTATCAGTTATATGTTTTAATATTTACCAGTTTTAGGTCCAGGATTGAGTTCAATATCACCTGATAAAATGAGGAGAAGTAAGAGAAAATAAAACTAGAGAGAAGGTCAGGTTACCACCACCTCATCTCCTGACCATAGTGACTCCACCATCCTGAGATATCAGTACTAGTTCTCTTTTTTAGTAGTACATGGTATCTGATGACAATACCATAATCCAATACTAACTCTCCATTGTGTGGTATCAATCATTATTAGAAGATATAGCAAATAAACTAACACATAAATAGCAACTGTTAAGATCCACCCACTTTGTTAAGGTTAGAGTATAATAATATTCATTAATAATACTGACCTCAATGTTATACTTATGAATATATAGTTGTAGTTAAATAGAATTCACTTACCACATAATGACATAATGATTTTATTATTAGAGTTGTATTTGTAATATATTTTGTTATATGTGTGTGTCTTAACTCTCTAATTTACTTTCATTTCACTTTTCACTGTTTAATCTTGTATGAGGAAACTGTTCCTCTCCTCTCATAGTTATTCTTTCTTCTCTTTCTCTTTTCTACTTACTAATGAAATTAGAATCTGCACATTGCATGACATGTACTAGTTAGTTGTGTGTATACACTACTGAACTGATATATCTGAATTTCATTGAAGAATAATTGAAAGCTTTAGTTGAAAAGTATTGGAAAAATATTGAAAAAAACATCCCAAACTATCTGAAAAAGTATTTGATTTTGTGCAGCACAAAACATCTAAAATAAATATAAAAATTGTCTGAAAATCATTGCAATTTCAGTATATATAACTGTATATAATAATTATATTAAAACGAAATGATAAATTTGTGGTACATATAAATTAACACAATCAAATCAAGAAAACAGGTACTTTTGATCAGTGATCAAATATCCATTGTTTTTTTTTTGGTTTTGGTATCCTTTTACCAGTCTCCACAGAGGGCACAAAGATGTCTTTTGAAGGTGGTACACCAATAATATATCCTCCACTAGGTACATTTTCCTTTATTCTTTCTGTTTTCCACACAAATACATCACCCTTCTGTAAAAGTTAATTGATACCTGATATGTAATCATGTTATAATAGATTAAAACAAACCTCTAGATGATGGAAATGTGTCTTATTTCCGACTTCCTTTGGCAATTCAGGATAGATAATTGTTGCACCATATCCATCCAATAAATTGTCTTCAAATACAACTTGCATACATATGTGCATCTAAACAATATTAACAACATTAACAATATTAACAATATTAACAATATAACAACATTAACAATATTAACAACATTAACAATATTAACAACATTAACAACATTAACAATATTAACAACATTAACAACATTAACAATATTAACAATATTAACAACAACATTAACAATATTAACAACATAATACTGTACTCTTGGTTCAAAAAAACACAAACCATCACAAAAATTTACAAAAGTTGCAGAGGCTAAATTTTGTCCATAGTAACTAATTAAAATAGGATTCCTGTACAATTAAAAGCAATTAATTAATGTCTCATTGCAGACTAAATACCCTGTCTTCAACTTGGACCCACAATCCACACTAGCACTCTGTAGCTTAACAATATTAAGTTGACAGAGTTTAATAACAAATACCTTTGACCTTCTCTTTGTTTTTGATTTATATATGACTATAGCATTTTTACATTGTGTTCAATAATCACTAGCCCTATGTAGCATTTAGAGTAATTGATAGTGTGGTATTTAGTAATGGTGTGTCTCCTCCCCTCCTTCCTCTTCTTTATATCCTTCTTCCTATTCTCTTTGCCCTTTTATTTACTTACTTTCTCTTTTCATTCTTTAGCCTCGTATGGAGGAAACTGTTCCTACTGTTTGCTACCTCTACATCTCGTGTTCTTCATGTTCGTAATTTACCTACTGAAGTATTAGAGAAGGAAATATGGATGTTAGCTTCTCCCTTTGGAATGGTAAACATAGTAATGTTATCATCTTCTGACTAATATTGGTCTCTGTAGGTGAACAAAATTTTGATGTTAAAGCAAAAGAATCAAGCTTTTATTGAAATGGGAGATATAGGATCTGCTCGTTACATGGTTGAGTGTTTTTCTCAGCTAGACCAGCTCAAATAAGGTAATAATATATAGTATTAGAGAAGGAAGTACTACCTACTATGATAGTATGTGTGTGTAACTACAAAGGTTTTGTTTGTAATGTTTGTAGTCAATCTGTACTACATAGTAATATATCATTAGTAATATGACATAGCAATGTAGACAAGTTGTCTCAAGTTGTCATAAATATCTGTCTATCATTTCTATAATTATAGTGTTATAACATATACTGTTTAATATTGATGTATGTTCTTTGATATCTACAGAGATAGAACAGTTTATATACAATTCTCAAAACATCAAGAACTAAAAACAGCCACAGTAAGTCATCTAGAGAAGTTAATTGAATTGAGATTACTTTAATTGTGTTTGTTAGCCAGGAGCAACCTCAATGGGTGGAGCTAGTCCAGGTTATGTGGTTCTTCTCCTCAATCTATCAGTATGATTGGGATAGGAGCTATGCAACAGGGTCAACCTAACTCCATTTTAAGAGTTATTATTGAGAACATGTTATATCCTATTACCATTGATGTCCTTCATCAAGTGAGTGTGTAGATTTTGTGGGTGGAGTCATTACAAGTCATGTTAACGTTGTTTAGATATTTGCCAAATATGGTGATGTTCTAAAAATAGTAACATTCATGAAAAATGGTAATAGACATTTTTATGTAATTGAAGTGTTGTTTATGTTGTGATGTTATAGGTCAGTTTCATGCACTCATTCAATATCCTAATGAAATAATTGCTGCTAATGCTAAAACTGTGAGTCATTCACTAACTACAAACTAACATACTGTGTTTGTCTCTTTAGGCACTTGATGGTCAAAATATCTATAATGGTTGTTGTACATTACACATGATTACTCTAAATTGTCTAATCTTACTGTCAAATATAACAATGAGGAAGACTAGGTAAGTAGACAAGTACTTCTTAAATTAAATAGTAACTATTTGTATAGAGACTTTACTCGTCCTGATCTACCAGCTGGAGATCAAGAGACTGTGTCACTCCCTGACCCTCTCAGCATATGGTATAATAGTATATGTGTATGTGTGTGTGTGTGTCTATATATGTCTGTATCTAGGTCTTCATCCTGCTCTACTTCAATCTCCAGGTAGTAAGTTATTTATTTTATTAGATATAGAATGTTTTGTTTAGCATTCTCTCAACTTCGTGCTGCTTTTATTGCTCTGGGTACTCAAGGAGGAAGAGGGAGTGGTGCTCAAGGAGGTGGTGCTCCCTCTACTACAGTTGTTCTAGCCTCTAATCTCAATGATAAGGTAATATTGTGATAAAGAGACATGTCTGTGTGTGTTAGTATTTGTGTATGATTTGCACCACTTTTCTCTTCTTGTTGGCACTCTTTCTTCTTCCTCTGTTGGCTCCTCTTGGCTGTCTTCTCCTCCCTCTCATTCTCCCTCCTTCTTCTCACACAAGATGATTTCTCCTCATGCTCTTTTTATTCTCTTTGGTACGTCTTTCTCTCTTTATCTCTCTACCTCTTGCACAATATGATCTAGTAGAGTCTGTTCACATTGATTTTATAAACTATTGCAATGATATTGTTCTATTTATAGAATGTATCATTGATCATATCATTGAACAGAACTATAATATTAAATGTGTAGTCATCAATGTAGTGTTAATAAATGTTATATAATTTTGTAGGTGTATATGGTGATGTAATGCGTGTGAAGATATTGTATAGTAAAAGAGACTCCGCCTTATTCAATTTCGCGAACCTCAACAAGCTCAGAACTGTGAGTGATCTAAAAGTTAATTTATTAAACTTTTATGTTCTCTCTCTCTCTCTCTCTCTCTCTCTCTCGTCTCTCTCTTCTCTCTCTCTCTCTCTCTCTCTCTCTCTCTCTCTCTCTATCTAGCTGTTACTCATCTTAATGGTAGTATGTTATATGGTAAGAAAATCCATGTGACTCTCTCTAAACATACTCAGTCCAGATGCCTCAACCAGGAAGTAATGTAAGATGATGTAATATCATACACATATAGAGGTTATATTATCATATATAACATTGTTACATTAATTATTATCAAGGTGTTCCTTTCTCTTTATTAGGAGGATGGACTAACTGAAGACTTTTTCTAACTCTCCTCTTCATCGTTTCAAGGTAAATCCAGTGATAACTTACTCTCTTGGGTAAGTATTATATCTTCTGTCATAGAGCCAGGGTCTAAGAATTATCAGAATATTTATCCTCCAAGTGCTACACTCCATCTCTCTAATATTCCGTAAGAGAACTAGTAGTGTACTGTTAAATAGAATGTAGTAACTAACAGTGGGGTAGGAATGAAGTTTAAGTTGGGGGGGGGGGGGGGCTGACCTTATATTTAGTTACGTTATGTTATTAAACATCAAAAATGACGCAAAAAAATTAAGTCATCTGTTGTTAAAGGAAACAAACTCTTTAGCTGTTTCTAATAAGTTTGTTATCAGTACTGTCCATATGTGTATGTAACAACATGACATGGTTTAGTCGTTCTTTGGTCATAGTACTTCGTTGGTAATTTTTTAGTCAGCATAAGGTGAAAATGTGCGTTCTGCTGTAACAGAAGTCTTTGGTACGGTTAGATACTGCCTAATGTGTTATTGTGTACATAGTCTTGAGTGCAAATCAGGGGGGGGGGCTTAGCCCTCCCTGATTTGAAGTTGGAGGGGCTTCAGCCCCCCCCCCTTTCCTACCCCTATGGTAACTGATATTGTTAATTAGATATTTTATAGAATAAATGACACATAATGTATCTATTATATTTCTATATAGTGATGGTATTACTGAGGAATATCTTCGCAGTCTATCTACATCTACTGGTGGTAATGTAGTCAACTTCGTTTCTTTCAGTTAGTTATATCTTGTCTTGTCTGTATAACTTTCTTTTTTTCTCTCTAGAAATGATCTACGTATGGCTCTAGTTCAGATGTCTTCAGTAGAGGAAGCTATCAATGCTCTCATTGTCACATCATAATCATAAAATCAGTGAAACCAATCATCTCCGAGTTACCTTCTCAAAAGAACACTCTCTAAGCGATCATCATTACTGGTCACACCCCCTAATTATATTTCAAGTCTTGCTTTAGGCATATTGTGTGCTATTTCAAACTAAAATTTTATGTTTTTTTCTTTAAAATCTTTGTCTTTCTTTTTTCATTAGAAGTCTTGTCTTTTGATAATTTTGTATACTGAAATAATTTAGTAGAATGATAGAATTAGAGGGGAAGTAGTTATTATGATGACATCATTATTATAGTTACTAACCATCTCTACCCACGTGTAATTAGATGAAGTCGGCTGATATTAACTTGTCTGTGTGTTAATTGAAGACTGTATTGTCTTGTTCATTGAATTCTATTTATTATAAATATATGCTGTCTGTCTTCAAGTAAAGAGAACTATAATAAATTCTTTTGAATATTGTTGTCATTATAGGACTCAGTTCACAATTATTATATTAGCTGTAAGTCATATTGTTCATCTATTGTTAGTATTTGTTACTTCAATAGACAATATGACATCATTATTATCAGATATTACTATATAAATAGTTAGACACTGAGGTCAGGTATTAACATTATTTATCATAAGAGTACTAATTTACATGAGGACTTATTTTCACAGATAGCTAGTGCTACTCAACCACAAAAATTAAGATATATTACCAGTTAAACAATGCCCCTTTAATTAATAGTTGATCTTGCTGTTATTTCAATTCTGCCAATTCTCAAGATTCAGAATAATGACATAACAATAAGTTAATTAACATATCTTTCTACTTAATTCTGTAAATTGTTTTTGTCACAATCACACAGAAGATCACAAGTAACTAGTATAAGTAAACAGTCCATTAATAATATGTGATGATTTTTACTCTAAGACTCAATGTTAACAAACTTACATTAACTGATTTCTTACTCCTGTATTCAGTATTTATCTCATAAAATAGTAATTATTTGTATAGAGACTTTACTCGTCCTGATCTACTAGCTGGAGATCAAGAGACTGTGTCACTCCCTGACCTCTCAGCATATGGTATAATAGTATATGTGTATGTGTGTGTGTATCTATATATGTCTGTATCTAGGTCTTCATCCTGCTCTACTTCAATCTCCAGGTAGTAAGTTATTTATTTTATTAGATATAGAATGTTTTGTTTAGCATTCTCTCAACTTTGTGCTGCTCTTATTGATCTGGGTACTCAAGGAGGATAGACAAATAAACAGATTGATGGATAGATTAAATAATAAATTAATATCAGATAATTAAATGATATATTTAATATAAAACAGTGTCCTCCTATGTAAGTGTATTAATATTTATATTAAACATCTATTAACATAATTGAAGTTGTACATTTGGATAATTAACTTAATATTTCAAATCCATTGTTTAGATAATCAAATAAATACAATGAGACTATATATTTACATGAGGTAGCTCAGTTATAATTTAACACAGGTCTATTATTGGTAGAGGTTTCAATGGTTGTTGTTGTATGTGTGTGTCAATTAATGTCTTCTCTTGTGATTTTAGAGTATCCCTTAAGTCTGATAAGCCGATCACTGGCTTGATTCCAATGTACTGAATTGTGGGATGAAGAAAGACGGTTTGGCAAAAGTGTTGTGATACTTCTATCCAGTTAGGTTGAGATAGTTGATTGTCAATACAATCATCACATTGTATGTAGAAAGTCTCATAGTTGTGTGTGATTGTAACATGTTAGTAATAAGATGTAGTCCTTGTTCATAGAACAATAGTTGTCATTATTTATTTTTATCTCTTTATAACTACAGTAAGTGGACACACATAACTGATCTAGTATGAAGTTCACTTTAAGTTCTGTGAGTTTGTTCTATGAGAGATAACATTAAATAAAGTTGTTATCTGTTCATAGTTAATATCTGACAGTGGAAAGGGTACACTCAACTCCTTTAGACTAGTATTGTGTGAGAGACCAGTTGTTAGAAATGATAGGCAAGTAACAACAAACAACATTGTACTTACTTGAAGCATTCACTTGCTGGTATATATCCTTATCTAGGGCAATGTTCTTAATAAGTGGTCCCTTAACAAGATCTATTATTGTCTTCAACTGACAGGATTAGCTTGACTATCCAACTCTATCCATTTAGTGGAGTACATGATCAAGTCTTGTTTGATTAGATATGTTTAGACTCAGCCAAGCCCTGAAGGTCATTATATTCCACTCCAAGACCATTACCAATACTACGCCATGATGAATTAATAGGAGCTAGTTGTTCTAGAACATCCTTTTTTGAAGGCTTTTTCAACTAAAAAAATTATGAGAAAGGACATTTTAAAAAGGTTGCAAATTAATATATATTAAATAACTTACATAATAAAGGATACAGGAAACGCAAAATGGCAGGAAGTGGAGACACCCCATCCAATTTTCCAACCTCAACTAATCTAATTAATGTACCCGTAGTTAGCGGAATCTAGTGGATATTTAACCGACAGTGAACCATTGTTTGATATCACACATTAATTTTTTAGTTAATAAGTTTATGAGCCGCCCACTCATTAAATTATGGCTGTGACTTGGTTTAGCATTTGTTTTGATCAAAATTAATAGCACTACAAAAAACTAAATGAAATCACTACTACTAATAATGTTAAATATGAGTTCGTTCATTTCAGCATTTCTTTTTCTTTTGAAGATGTGGATAATGATGGAACAACTTTAACAACTTTAGTTATTCTTGTGGCTCTTCCTCTTTTGAATAAAAATTGGCTCTGTAAAGGAGTCTTTCTTTTCAACTGACGATCATCATCATCTAAAATTTACATTGTTTCAAGTACAGAACAGTAAGAAGAATACAAAGTAGAAGAGTTTCATGATGTTGCTCAGTTGCAATCGAAAATGATGGATCCTTCTTGGTGTAACTTGCCTATGATGACATTTTAATGATGACATCATATGGACATCATAGGGTTAATAATGGTCGTGTGATGGGATTGTAGATAATACTAGGTAATACTGGTATCTAGGTAATATTGGTATTGTAGGTAATACTGGTACTATGTAGGTATGTTATGTAAAACTCTTAGACATTATATGTTGTACGTGGAATTTGTTAGGGAGTATCTCACAGCATTAATAGATTAGAGTAACTCCACCCTTTATAATTAGTTAGGTTTATCACTAGGAGAGATATTAGATCTAGAGTCCACCCATAAGACTGTTGCAGTAAACAACAAACTACATGTACTTACTGTAGCATTCACTTGTATCAGGTACTGGTATATATCCTTAGCTAGGGCAATGTTCTTAATAAGTGGTCCGTTAACAACATCTATTATTGTCTTCCAACTGACAGGATTAGCTGACTATCCAAATCTATCCATTTCTGGAGTACATGATCAAGTCTTGTTGATTAGATATGTTAGACTCAGCCAAGCCCTGAAGGTCATTATATTCCACTCAAGACCATTACCAATACTACGCCATGATGTATTAATAGGAGCTAGTTGTTCTAGAACATCCTTTTTGAAGGCTTTTCAACTAAAATATTCAGAGAAAGGACATTTTAAAAGGTTGTTAAATTAATATAACTCACATAATATAGGAAAATCATTGAATTCCTCAGTATATGTATCATTTCCTACTACGTGCTCCTGACTACCTGTATAATTAATATCTATAATTATAGTACATTTATTAATCATGTGATATGTAGATACAATCACATGATAACTAGTACACAATTTTGACATGTTAAGTTATATTATTTCAACATCAGACCTTTATTATTGAAATAATTGAAGAATGATTCTTCAGTCTCTTTGGGTCTTTTAAAATACTGGAGTAGATAAGGGAGAATCTTCAATATCTTTAGATCTTTTCATCAGATGACATACTACAGTAAATATGAAATGAATATGTGTATTAAATGAATAAATATACCTTCATTCTTAATATCTAGTTGTCTTCTCATTTTAACAGCTATATCCTTATCTCCACAGTCCTCAATAGCTGAGATAAGTTCTTTCCAAGAGGAGTCAGTACTGTTTGTAATCCACCATTGTAAACCTTCCTCTAAAGCAAAAGTGGTAGTCTTGATCACTGCTGACCATTGTCTGAGTCTTCTCCTCTCCTCCAGTGATACACCTAGTAGACTAGTGAGTTGAGTCCATTTATTTTATATACTTTTAACAACAAAACCACTCTTAACAAGAAGTCTTAGAGCATACTTGATGTTAATTCTATTGAAGTAAATGAGACATAGTCCCTGTATCAGTTATATGTTTTAATATTTACCTGTTTAGGTCCAGGATTGAGTTCAATATCACCTGATAAAATGAGGAGAAATAAGAGAAATAAAACTAGAGAGAAGGTTAGGTTACCCACCACCCTCATCTCCTGACCATAGTGACTCCACCATCCTGAGATATCAGTAGTAGTTCCCTTTTTAGTAGTACATGGTATCTGAGACAATACCATAATCCAATATTAACTCCATTGTGTAGTATCGATCATTATTAGAAGATACAGCAAATAAACTAACACACAATACTAGTAAATAATAACAGTTGAGTTACACCCACTTTGTTGAACAGAAAGGTTGTAGTATAATAATACCTTCATTAATGGATACTGACCTTAATGTGTTTACTCATGAATAATTAGGTTGTAATTAAATAGAATTCCTTATTTTTTACCACATAACGACAATGATTTTTATTATTAGAGTTGTATTTGTAATGTATTTTGTTTATATGTGTGTGGTCTTAACTCTCTAATTTACTTTCACTTTTCACTATTTAATCTTGTATGAGGAAAACTATTTCTCTCCTCTCATAGTTATTTCTTTCTTCTCGTTCTCTCTTCTACTTACTAATGGAATTAGATTCTGCTGCTAAAAAGGTACATGAACACATTACATGACATGTACCAGTTAGTTGTGTGTATATGACTAAAAATTTTTACATTGTGTTTCAATAATTGACCTCCCTAATATATACTAGTGATCATATAGCAAAATGTTTTGACTTAACCTACAATGACATATATAATATCACTGTTACAAAAACAAAAATGTGCTTTAAGAAATTCTTGAATAGGACATTCTTAGTGTAGTGTATTGGGCTTCATGATGAAAATATAGCATGTAAGCTGCTTTCTGAGAAGGACCTCACTCTGGATAAGGCAATCTCTATTGCACAAAATATGGAAGCTGCAGGAAGGAAGCAAATGAAATCACAGTTCAAAACTCCTAATTCTTGAGAGTATTATTAAAACACCTTCAAAGCGTTCAACACCGACACTGGACCCTGTCCATCCTTGTGGTGCAAAGGACCATTGGTGTTCTGCATGTCTTCCATTGCAACACTGTCTGCTCATGCTGCAAGCGCATGGTGTCACCTGGCAAGAGTGTGTAGGGATAGACACAAACAACACTCAGGGGAAAACCAAGCACTTCTATCTACCAAAGAAAACGAACTAATGTTATCAATGCAGCAGAAGAATCTGAACACTGTAAGCTGTTCTTACTGTCAGCTCCAGCTCCCCAAGCAAACCTGTTTTTGTTCCTATCAAACTCGATGAAAAAACAGTAAAGTTGCAACTTGACACAGGAGCAAGCATTACACTCATTAGTGAAGCAACTTGGAAAAGAATTGGAAGCCCCAGTTGGATCCCCCAGCAGTTCGTCTACAGAATTACTCAGAGGATGATATTCCCTTGCTGGGAGATTGCCAGGTTAGCGGTTCAATGTGATGGTAAAACTTGTAATCTTCCAATTACTGTCACAAAAGGAAATCGACTTGATCTATTGGGACGCAGCTGGATTGAGGCACTCAAGTTGGACCTAAATCATCTCTATCTGTCAACCATGTCAATATAAGCAATAACAGTCAGACACTAGTAGGTATTATGAGACGGTACGCCAAAGTTTTCCAAGAAGGTCTTGGACATTGCAAGAAACATAAGGTCCACCTCACACTCAAAAGCGATGCTCAGCCTCAATTCTTCAAACCCAGGGCACTACCATTTGCCCTGAAGCCTGCTGTTGAAATGGATATTCAAAGACTCGTCCATAATGGAGTTCTACAGAAAGTTGAACACTCAAATTGGGCTACACCCATGTTGTGGTACCAAAACCTTCGAAAGCTGTAAGAATTTGTGGAGACTTCAGTGTGACAGTTAACCCTCAGCTCAACATTAATCAGTACCCTTTGCCACGACCAGAAGAACTGTTTACTGCTCTTAATGGTGGCTGTAAATTCACAAAATTGGATTTTTCTGATGCCTACTTGCAGCTGGAACTTGATGATGAGTCTCGGAATTTCATGGTGATTTCGACACACTTGGGCCTGTATCAGATACACGCCTTCCCTTTGGGATTGCCACAGCACCCTGCATTTTTCAGCAAACAATGAAACAATGTTACAGGGATTGTCTGGCGTTGTCTGCTACCTTTATGATATCATTGTCACAGGGAAATCTGATGCAGAGCACTCCAAAAACTTGGAATGAGTACTGCCAAGATACAGGAATATGGTTTCCAAGTACGAAAGGAGAAATGTTTCAATTCATGCAAGACTCCGTAGAATACCTAGGACTACTGTGGACAAGAATGGAATCCATGTCTCTCCAAAGAAGATCAAGGGAATAGTGGAAATGCCTAAGCCGAAAACCAAACATCAAATACATTCCTTCCTCGGAATGGTCAACCATTACGGAAAATTTCTGTGCAATCTCAGTGATATGTGTGCCCCTCTCAATAAATTGCTGCAGAAGGAGCAACCTTGGTCATGGACCAATATCTGTCAAGACATATTGACAGAATAAAAAAACAATTAGTCTCAACAGAAGCTTTGGCACACTACGATCCATCCTTACCTTTATTCTTGCTGCGGATGCATCATCCATTGGTGTGAGTGCTGTCATTTTCCATCGATATCCTGACAAGACCTGAGCGAGCGATAGCTCATGCCTCGAAAACTCTAACACCAGCAGTAGAGAAATTTATTCTCAGATAGAGCGTGAAACACTTTCCCTCATTTATGGAATAAAGTTCCACCAATACCTATGGGGTGGACATTTCACCAATTCAAACGGATCACAACAACAATTTTTGGTAGAAAGAAGGGTATTCCAACAACTACAGCAAGTTGTCTTCACGCTGGTCAATATTCTCATGGCTACCTCATTTGAGATTGAATACAAAAGCACTCAACAGTTTGGAAATGCTGATGGCTTTCAACCATTTGCCTGCTGGTCCTGACAAAGCTTTTGATTCTCTAGATCCGGAAGGATTTGTGTAGTACAAAATATACACGAAGAACAAATACAGGATCTTCCTTTGAAGGCTGGTGACATTTCACGGGAGACAGCCAAGGATCCTATGCTGAGATCAGTGAAATATCACACCCTCAATGGCTGGCCTAATCGAATCCAGAATGAGACCATTGCAAACCATATGTCCGCAGAAGACATGAGCTACAGTACTAAATGGCTGTCTTCTTTGGGAATGCGAGTAGTTATTCAAAGAGTCATCAACCATCACTACTACAAGCACCCATGAAACTCATTTTTCGGAAAAATAGAAAAGAAGATTGCGACACGTTCACATTTTCTGGTGGCCAAAACTGGATGGTGAAATTGAAGAAACTAGCAACAATGTAAAGAATGCTCAGTATTGTCGAGAGATCCTGCTAAAGTTCACTTCATCAATGGCAATATCCAGAGACTGTGGCAACGTTTAAATATTGACTATGCTGGCCCATTTCTTGAGATGATGTGTTCATCACCATTGATGGATGCACACTCTAAATGGCCAATAGTGATCCCTACAAAGAAAGCAAGTACTGAGCTACTGTGGACGATGATGGTAGATGTTTTACTACACATGGACTATTGTGAGCAAATTATATCAGATAATGTCCACCAATTTATCTCTCGAGAATTTGAAGATTTTTGCAAGTCAAGAGGTATTGATCATGTGCTTTCTCCTCCATATCACCCGCAGTCAAATGGGGTGAACTGAGCGATTGTTCAAACTTTTAAATCTGCCATGCAGAAAGCTAAGCAAGAGGAAAGGCAGCATGAAACCAGCACTTAGAAATTTTCTACTCAGATACCGCATCACACCCCACTGTACAACAGGAATACCACCATGTGAACTTTTGATGAAACGACACCTCAAAACAAAATTAGATTTGATCACTCCTCTCCATCACCAAATCAACAGTACAACAAGCAAAGGCTAATCAGAAAAAGCATTATGACCTGCCTACAAGCAAGAGAAATTAGTGTTGGAAATCAAGTACTTGTAAGGAACTACCGTAGCCAACCTAAATGGATTCCTGGCAGATTACCAGACAGATTGGAGGAAATTACCTACTTAGTCCAAGTCAAGCATGGAGTATGGAAACGACATGCAAATCAACTTAAAATAAATAGAGCAATGACTGGGATTATGAGCACAAAGACTCTGATTTACCTTCAATCTGAAAAATGCCTACGTCTAAGCAAGAGACACCTCAAAGATGGAAGTTGAAGATATCCTATACTGTGAAGAACCACCCACCTGATCGCTATGGATTCTAAGCAAGGAGGAATGTAGTGTACTATAGACTATTCATGTGAATGTTTATTTATCATGTCTATAGCTCTTTTTAATTATTGTAAACTCTCATTTTATCTGTACTTATCAGTTCTAGGGCTGCACCACATGTTCTAAATTAGTTACTGAAACATTCTAGAGCCCTTCTATCTTTTGATTTTGTATAAATACTCATTGCCATATGTGTCTAGTTGATTTGAGTGTTGTTAAGTTCTTATTGTGTTTTTCTCATGGTTTTCTGATATACTCTTAATACTAAAATCACCAGTGTCTACTCTACATCACACTTAATCACTAGCCATATTGTAGGTATTTAGAGTAATTGATAGTGTGGTATTAGTAATGGTCGGTCTCCCTCCTTCCTCTTCTTTATCTTCCTATTCTCTTTGCCCTTTACTTACTTCGTTTTCTCTTTCAGTCTTTAGCCTCGTATGGAGGAAACTGTTCCTACTATTGCTACCCTCTCTATTTTTTTTTTTCTCGTGTTCTTCATGTTCATAATTTACCTACTGAAGTATTAGAGAAGGAAATATGATGTTAGCTTCTCCCTTTGGAATGGTAAACATAATACATGTTATCATCTTCTGACTAATGTTGGTCTCTGTAGGTGAACAAAATTTTAATGTTAAAGCAAAAGAATCAAGCTTTGTATTGAAATGGGAGATATAGGATTGCTGTAACATGGTTAGTGTTTCTCAGCTAGACAGCTCAAATAAGGTATAATATATAGTATTAGAGAGGAACGTACTACCTACTATGATAGTATGTGTGTGTAACTACAAGGTTTTGTTTGTAATGTTTGTAGTCAATCTGTCTACAAAGTTAATATATCATTAGTAATATGACATAGCAATGTAGACAAGTTGTCTCAAGTTGTCATTAAATATCTATCTATCATTTCTATAATTATAGTGTTATAACATATACTGTTTAATATTGATTATGTATTCTTTGATATCTACAGAGATAGAAACAGTTTATAGACAATTCTCAAAACATCAGAATTAAAAACAGCCACAGTAAGTCATCTAGAAAAGTTAATTGAAGTGAGATTACTTTAATTGTGTTTGTTAGCCAGAAGCAACTTCAATGGGTTGAGCTAGTCCAGTTATGCGTGGTCCTTTTCCTCCTCAATCTATCAGTTATTGGGATCGAGCTATGCAACGGGTCACCTAACTCCATTTTAGAGTTATTATTGCAGAACAAATGTTATATCCTATTAGCCATGAATGTCCTTCATCAAGTGAGTGTGTAGATTTTGTGGTGGAGTCATTACAAGTCATGTTAACTTGTTGTTTAGATATTTGCCAAATATAGTGATGTTCTAAAAAAGTAACATTCATGAAAAAGGTAATAGACTTTTTAATGTAATTGAAGTGTTTTTAGGTTGTGATGTTTTATAGGTCAGTTTTTCATGCACTCATTCAATATCCCAATGAAATAATTGCTGCGATAATGCTAAACTGTGAGTCATTCACTAACTCCAAACTAACATACTGGTTTGTCCTCTTTAGGCACTTGATGGTCAAAATCATAATGTTGTTGTACATTAACATTGATTACTCTAAAATTGTCTAATCTTACTGTAAATATAATGATTATGAAAGACTAGGTAAGTAGACAAGTCCTTCCTTAAATTAAATAGTAACTATTTGTATAGAGACTTTACTCGTCCTGATCTACCAGCTGAGACCAAGAGCTGTGTCACTCCCTGGCCTTTCAGCATATGGTATAATAGTATATGTGTATGTGTGTGTGTGTATCTATATATGTCTGTATCTATGTCTTCATCCTGCTCTACTTCAATCTCCAGGAGTAAGTTATTTTATTTTATTAATATAGAATGTTTTGTTTAGCATTCTCTCCACTTTGTGTTGCTTCCCCTTATGCTCTGGGTACTCAAGGAGGATGGACCAATAAACAGATTGTGGATAGATTGAAATAATAAATTAATATCAGATAATTAAATATATATTTTAAATAAACACGTTCCTCCTATGTAAGTGTATGTATATTAAACATCTATTACATAGATTGAAGGTGTACATGTGGATAATTAACTTAATATTTCAAATCCATTAAGTTTAATATCCAATAAAATACAATGAGACTATATATTTATAAATCTTTATCATGTATATATAACTTGCCCATGATATCCATGTGATAATTTACTTTAGTAACCCGGTTAATAATGGTATGCAAATCTGCAAGGTCTCTAGGTAATTTGTTGCTGTGGATGGGTCATTTGCTTACAAGCCAACAAGGCCTGTACTTTCAGGCTGTAGCTGTATACCCAAGTGTAACGTTTTCAAAGATTTGTTTGAAACGCGTGACGTCAAACTAATTTGTGTTAATCGTGATGACATCATATTACCGATGGCAGCGACTTTAACATAGACTAGGTTGATATTTTCCATATTAAAAAACACTCGTGATGAATCCTCTATATATATATATTAAATATAACATACCAATTTGATTTTTATATATTAAATATAACACAATGTGAATTTATATACTAATATAACATACCAATGTGATTTTGATATATTAAATACACAGTGATGTAATATATTAAATATAACACACAGTGGTATTTTATATATTAAATATAACACAAAGTGGTATTTTATATATTAAATATAACACAAAGTGGTATTTTATATATTAAATAAAACACAAAGTGTGATTGTATATATTAAATATTTAACACTTTGATTTTATATATTAAATATAACACAGTGTGATTTTATATATTAAATATAATACAGTGTAATTTCTTAAACATAATGCAGTGTGATTTTGTATATTAAAAATAACACAAAGTGTGATTTCATATAGTAAATATAACACAGTGTGATTTCATATATTAAATATAACACATAGTGTGGTTTTATATATTATATATAAATGTAACTGATTTTATATTAATTATAACATAGTGATTATTATAACACATGCACTGTCTATATGTATAACACAGTATGATTTTATATATTATATATAACACATACTGTGATTTTATATATTAAATATAACACATTGTGATTTTGTATATTAAAGATAACACAAAGTGTGATTTCATATATTAAATATAACACAAAGTGTGATTTAATATAAAAGTTATTTTTACTTAAAATATAATTGTTTTAAACATAACTATGCAATATTACAATTTAAATGTTATTAAATAATTAGATAATATTTTATATATTAAATATAACCAACAATGTAATTTTATATATTAAATAAAACTGATTTTATATGATAAATATAATAGACAACAATAACTTGTTATATTAAATATACATGTAACTGTGAGTTTAAATATTAAATAATATAACTGTGATTTTTATATATTAAACATAAATGTGATTTTATGTTTTAAATATAACAATACAAATTATGTTATTAAATATGTTAAGAGGCCTTGATGCTAAAATTTCCAGGGTAGCCTGCCAGGTAAAATTATTCACATTAAAATATTATAATAAAAGCATTAATAGGCAACAGCCAGTGATTTTCACTGCCTTTTTAATAAACTGTCACCAAGTTTACAATTGTAATAAACAAGTGCTTTCCGATCAAATGTGTTATTTTACAACATTGTTATTTTTGCATTTGTAAGCTGTTCCTGGCTGGTTATTATTAGCTTATTATCAATGTATAATATTAATATTTAAGATAAACCAATGAAATCGCTTCATTGTACTGATTGTGGGATGAAGAAACGGTTTTGGGCAAAGTGTTTGTGATACTTCTATACCAGTTAGGTTGAGATAGTTTGATTCACTTGATTGTCCATATCATCCATCACATCGTATGTAGAGTCGCATAGTTTGTGTCTGACTTAACATGTTAGTATAAGGGTAGTCCTTGTTCAATAGAACAAATGGTATCTTATTTGCTGTCTCTCTTCATATTTATAGTCGTTAGAGCACAACATAACTGATATAGTGTTGAAGTTCACTTTAAGTTCTGTGTGATTTGTGTTCTTATAGAGATAACATTAACTAAGTTGTTATCTGTTCATAGTTAGTATCTGACAGTGGATGGGTACACTCCAACTCTGTAACTGTTATTGTGTGAGAGACCAGTTGTTAGAAATGACAGTAAGTACTGGGAATGGTATTATAAAATAAATATGGTCAATCTAAAAAAATTCTATTGTTTCGTTGACTGTTAACATGTCTTGTAAACTAGGACCCCATACTGTCATATATTGGTCTCGTTCCATATCTCTACTTTCAAAGACACCTTAAAACTGTATTATATTCTGTAGAATAGTAATAGTTTCAATAACCACTCTCAGCTTTGTATAGTGATAGTTTGAAGTTGTTGTACGATGGATGACATGAAAATAATAGAGGTAGTGGGACATGGTAATTGTTCCTTAGGTAGTATAAGACAATGTAGTCCTTTTAATATGTTGAGGAAATAATGATGTCTGTTCACAATCAAAACCATTGTAACTTGCTCTCCAGAGCACATAAGTGTGTGTGTTAACTATATCTGGTGATAAGACATTAGGTATGTTCAGTAGAGAGATTGTATTGTGTGATGTCTCTTTACTATTTATCATAAATCTCTTTGCTTAGTTAATCTTCTCTCCATTCTAGATCAACACATTTGGTGAAAATGTTTGAATTGATTTTGTTTCTTGTTACTCCCTTTAATCACACTGTAGACTGTATTGCAATATCACTAGAGAATTCGGTATAACCACTAACATAACTTTATAATATCTAGTTACTAGTTCTTGTAGTGTGCTTGATATATAAACTTTCTCTATTCAGAAAAAAATCTCTGTCTATCTGTATATAGTCTTCACCGGTTTTAGTTTCCCTCTGTATGTTGTTTCAAGTGTAGTATTTTTAGATGTTGTAGTTTTTATTAGTGCAGTAGTACAAGAGTAAATCAGATACACTGTGGGCTATATGAGGTCTAATGCATATAACACTCTTGCAAGATTGTGAGAAAATGATAGACAGGAATATTGAAATAAAGTCCCTAATAACTTCATAGCCTTTTGGTAAGCTACTTCCAACAACATATCTCTAGTCTTTTAACAGTTAAACATTTCTTCATCAATGTCTTAGTAAGGAGTTGTACTGTTGATGTCCTAATAGAAATCCAGGTCCAAATAATTTCATGTATGTTAAAGTTTCTTTAAGAAAAATCCAAGACCCCGTATATCAAATAGTGTATAACTAGTCTATAGAGGCAAAGTGAGTGGGTTCTTTATAGATTGTGATAATGTTTGACATAATTGATGTATGTGATTCATATAACAGTTGAAAGACATGGCATCCCATTTTCATCAGAGAAGAGAAAAATGTGTGGCCTAACGTTTTCGGAATTCTGGTCTGAAATGAGAGTAGAACACTTCTCAAATCCAACAATGGTCTCCTTTTACATTGTAGTCCAGTTTCTTGTTAATTGATAGCTTTCATCTTCAAGGTGCGTTAGACCTGCTAACAACATCAGACACATTCTAAGTGATCATTCATAAAATGTTCTAAAAACACTTCCCTCTATTCTGCATATTTAGCTATCCACCATGCTGCTAGAAATTCTATGGATACTCAGGTTAAGAAAATGGATAACTCTCCTCAATCCTACCAATAAATGTTGTCATTAGTCCAAGATAACCTTCTTCTCTGATTGACCAAGAGATCTGAGAGAGTTGAAATGAAGAAAAATTCATTTTGGATTGTTTTCTTTCAAACTGAGTAAGCAAAGTGACCATCTCTTTAAATGTGTATCTAAGACTGATGGTAAAGATGAAGGCTATATACTTGTTACAGGTTTTGTATCGTCAACTCTTTTTTTCAACATGTCTTCTGACAGTTTGTAGATAAATTTCATATAATTCTGTGAGTGGTGTGGTATGTTCCATCTGACTGAGCAATAAACTGAGAGTAACTAGGGAACAGACTAGTGGTCACACTAACACAATGTTGGACATCACTTCAGTATCGCAAGATCTTGAA
Organism: Gigantopelta aegis; assembly: GCF_016097555.1. Classification (NCBI taxonomy): domain Eukaryota; kingdom Metazoa; phylum Mollusca; class Gastropoda; order Neomphalida; family Peltospiridae; genus Gigantopelta; species Gigantopelta aegis. The sequence continues at coordinate 129,965 of NW_024532789.1, forward strand.
TAAGTTGTTTTCTCAGCTATTTGTATTGTTTTTTCTAGTGTTCCTTTATTACTTACACTCGATCTCCACATCTTAAAATCCACAGACTTCAACATGTCTATTAACAGAAGATAATTTTAACAGTGACTAGGAGGCATAGCTACGAGAGGGTACCAATTACTGAAACATTTGGCTAATATCTCTCTAAGAATGAATTCTAGCTGCTAGTGAGGATTGTCCTGAGATCTGTACTTTAATAATCCAACCTCAAAGATTATCAGTACATCCGTGTCCCATGTATTTTTGCAGCCATTCATCAGTGAAAACGTAGTAACTTCATTACAATCATATGTGTACTTAAGTAGTTTGTTTTAGTTGTTAGCTGTGACCACCTCATGATTTCTAGAGAGACAGTAAAGTACAAGTTATATTTTCCATGTGTGAGTTCTTCTTAGCCCACATATTTAATACCAGGAGGCCATCACTACTACTCTAAGAGACTGACCACTATCACATGTTCAAGAACATCCTGGATATCTACTGTTTTATCTTGAGTAACTTGAAGGATTTTTAATAACTTGTCCTTTACATACACCATTGTTTCGGTAGTATTGTTTGAGGAGTTGCCATGTCTGTCTTGTGTTTGTAGTAGTGCTAATCTTCCAAAGAAGTCTTGTCAACTGGTGGGGCCAGGTCTTGTAGGACAATAGGTTAGGTATTTGTATTGGTCTATATAATGTCACAATATTGCTGAAGCCATGGTCTAATGAAGTGGTGGGTGAGCATCATCAAACAGTACATTCACCTTACAAAGAAATGTACATTATGTATAGTTGTTGAGTTTTTGAAGACATAAAGTCACTTAGGTGGAGCCTGAGATATTATGGGTTGTAATTTGATAGTTTATAGGTAAGTAAGTACTATATTGTAACGTCTTTATAGAATCTTATTATGATATGTAGGTATTGTTATATAAAACTCTAGACTTATAGGTTTTACCTGGAATTTGTTTTAGGAGTTATCTCACAGCATTAATAGATAAGTAACTCCACCCATTATAATTAGTTTAGGTTATCACCTAGGAGAGAATTAGATCTAGAGTCCACTCATAAGCCTGTTGCCGTAAAAACACCTACATTGACTTACTTGTAGATTCACTTGTATCAGGTACAGATATTTCCCTTAGCTAGGGTTAATGTGTTCTTAATCAGTGGTCCGTTAAACATCATCTATAGTCCCCTGCCAACTGGACAGGACTAATCTTGACTGTCCAACTCTTAGCATTTCTGAGTACATGATCAAGTCTTGTTTGATTAGACATGTTAGACTCAGCCAAACCCGAAGGAAATTATAATCTACTCCAAGACCCCATTACAATACTACGCCATGATGAATTAATATGAGCTAGTTGTTCTAGAAAATCCTTTTTTGAAGGTTTTTCAGCTAAATATTCAGAGAAAGGACATTTTAAAAGGTTGTTAATTAATATATAATTACATAATAAAAGATGTTCATTGAATCTCATGTATTCATCATTTCTTACTACTTGTTACCTGACTACCTGTATAATTAATATCTATAATTATAGTACATTAGTAATCATGGATATAAGATATAGTCCACATGATAACTAGTACAGTATTTTGTTATATAGAATAATAACATCAGATTCTTTGGAGAGGGAGTTTATGTACCTTCATTTTAATATCTATTGTCATTTTCATTATAGTAGGTCTATTACATAATATGTTATATGATAATAGTGTATGGTATCCATAAAATCATAAAGATTTTAGTCACAATAGTTAGAACTTATGTACCTTCATTGAGTTCATTCTTAATATCTAGTTATCTTTCATTTTATTATTATTATACCTTATTGGGTGAAGTAAGTGAGGAAAGATGTTCAACCTCCTTCATCTAGTTCTTGGTTTTTGGTATGGGGTGGGGGTAAGTGAGGAAGGATGTCCAACTTCCTTATGTCTTTTCTTGGTTTAGGTACTGGTGGGTAAGGTAGTGAAGTATCTTGAACAAAATCAGTACAAAGGGTTTACCTAGAAGGGGCGTGTCTAAATAATAGAAGTAATGACACGATGCATATTTATTTACATACTGTACCTTTTACACATAACCTCTTCTCTCATTATAACATCTATATTTTTTATCTCCCACAGTCCTCAACAGCTGAGATTATTCGTTCCCAAGAGGGGGCAGTACTGTTTGTAATCCCACCATTGTAAAACCTTCCATCTAAACCAAAGGTGGTAGTCTTGATCACTGCTGGCCATTGTCTTGAGTCTTCTTCTCCTCTCCTCCAGTGATACACCTAGTATACTAGTGAGTTGAGTCCATTTATCTTTAACAACAAAAACCACTCTTAACAAGAAGCTTAAGCATTACTGGATGTCAACTGCTATTCAAGTACATAAGACATAGTCCCTGTAGCAGTGATTAATGTTTTAATATTTAACCTGTTTTAGGTCCAGGATTAGTTCAATATCATTTTTTTTTTTGTTAAAATGAGGAGAAGTAAGAGAATAAAACTAGAGAGAAGGTCAGGTTATCACCACCTCATCTCCTGACCATAGTGACTTCCAATCCATCATGAGCTATCATAGTAGTTCCCTTTTTTAGTAGTACATGGTATCTAATTACAATACCATAATCCAATATTAACTCTCCATTGAGTAGGTATCGATCATTATTAGAAGATACAGCAATAAACTAGCACACAAGACTTAGCAGTTGAGTTCCCCCACTTTGGTGAACGAACGGTTTTAGTATAATAATATTCATTAATGGGATACTAGACCTCAATGTTATAGTCATGAATCTTGATTGTAGTTAAATAGCATTCAATTCCCCACAGTAATGCCATACTGATTTTATTATGTTAAGTTGTATTTTTGAAATATTTTGTTTGTGTGTTTATGTTCTTAACGCTCTAAGTGACTTTCATCATTCACTTTTTTCCGCTATTTAATCTTGTATGATCGAAACTATATTTCTCTCCTCTCATAGTTATTCTTTCTTCTCTTCTCTCTCTTCTATTTACTAATGCATTATATTCTGCTGCTAAAAAGTTACATGAACACATTACCTGACATAACAACCATTAGCTGTGTGTATCTGACTAAAACATTTTTACATTGTTTTCAATAATTGTACCTCCTCCTATACGAGTGATCATTATACCCCAATCTTTTGACTTAACCTACATGACATACATTATAATATCACTGTTAAAAACAAAATATGCTTTAAGAAATTCTTTAGAAATAGGACCCCTCTTATCACTAGCCCGATGAGTATTTTAGAGTAATTGATAGTGTGGTACACCCTAATATATGTATGTTTGTGTACTACAAGGTTTTGTTTGTATATTTGTAGTCATCTGTGCTACATAGTAATAATTTAGTAATATGACCATAGCATGTATACAAGTTTTCCTCAAGTTGTCATTAAATATGATACTAAATTATAGTGTTATAACATATACGGTTTAATATTGATGTATGTTCTTGATATCTACAGAGATGAACAGTTTATATACAATTCTCAAAACATCAAGAACTAAAACAGCCACAGTAAGTCTCTAGAAAAGTTAATGGAATTGAGATTACTTTAATTTTGTTTGTTAGCCATACAACGTCCCCCCAAAAAATGGGTGGAGCTAGTCCAGGTTTTATGGTTGGTCTTCTCTTCAATCTATCAGTATGATTGGATAGGATCTATGCCAACAGGGTCAACCTAACTCTCATTTTAAGATGTTATTATGGAAACATGTTATAGTCCATTAACCATTGATGTCCTCTATTCAAGTGCGTGCGTAGATTGGTGGGTGGATCCGTTAACAGTCCCGTATTTAACGTTGTTTAGATCGTTTGCCCAATCCTGGGATGTTCTAAAATAGTAACTTCATTAAAAATGGTAATAGACAGTTTTAATGTAATTGAAGTGTTGTTTATGCTGCTGTGAATGTTTATAGGTCAGTTCATGCACTCATTCACTAATCCCACTGAACTATTGCTGCTACTCCTCAAACCTGTGAGTCCTTCATTCCCTAACTACAAGCTAACATACTGTTTTTTGTCTCTTTAGGCACCTTGATGGTTCTCACTATCTATAATGGTTGTTGTACTTTACACATTGATTACTCTAAATTGTCTAATCTTAAACTGTCAAATATAAACAATGAGAAGACTAGGTAAGTAGACAAGTCCTCATTAATTAAATAGTAACTATTTTGTATAGAGACTTTACTCGTCCTGATCTACCACTGGATACTCAGAGACTGTGTCACTCCCTGACCTCTCAGCAATATGGTATAATAGTATCACTTTGTATGTGTGTTGTGTGGTATCTATATATGATCCTGGAATCTAGGGTCTTTCTCCTGCTCTACTTCAATCTCCCAGGTAGTTAGGTTCTTATTTTATGTAGATATATCCATGCTTTTGTTTAGCCTGCTCTCAACCTTTTTTGAAGTTTGGAGGTGTTTTCCCCCCTTTCCTACCCCTATGGTAACTGATATTGTTAATTAGATATTTAGTGAAATACTGACACATAATGTATCTATTATATTTCTATATAGTGAAATGGTATTAACTGAGGAATATCTTCGCAGTCTAGTTACATCTACTGGTGTAATGGAGTCACCTTCCTGTTTCTTTCAGTTAGTTCTATCTTGTCCTTGTCTGTATAACTTTCCTCTTTTCTCCTCTCTAGAATGATCTACTTATGGTCTGTTCAGATGTTCTTCAGTAGAGAAGTTTTGTCTCTCAATGCTCTCATTGTCACTCATAATCATAAACAGTATGAAACCAATCATCTCCGAGTTCACCGTGCTCAAAGAACACTCTCTAAGGTCATCACCATTACCTGGTCAACACAACAAATTCCACCCCCTATTATATTTCCCAAAGTCTTTTGCTTTAGGCATAATTGTGTGCTAATTTCCAAACCAAATTTATGTATTTTTTTTTCTTATACAATCGTTGTCCTTTCTTTTTTCATTAGAAGTCCTTGTCTTTTGATAACATTGTCTACTGAAATAAGTTAGTAGAATGATAGAATTAGAGGGGAAGTCGTTCTTATAATGACATCATTATTATAGTTTTAGTTACTAACCATCTCTACCCGACGTTTACTTAGATGAACTCTGTAAGCTTGTCTGTGTGTGTAATTGGAAGACTGTATTGTCTTGGTTTCATTAAATTCTTTTATTATAAATATATGCTGTCTGTCTGCAAGTAAGAGAACTACTAAGTTCTATCTTTTGAATATTGTTTTGTCATTATTGGACTCCGTCCAGACAGTTCACATTATTATCATTCCTGTAAGTCATACTGTTCATCTATTGTTAGTATTTGTTACTCAGTCATAGACAACTGATACTCATTATGTATTGCAGATGATTAACTATATAAAAAGTTCAGATACTAGATGTCAGGTATAAAACAGGATTTATCATACAGGACTAATTTGACATGAGGACTTATTTTCACAGATCAGCTAGTGCTACTCCACCACACACAACTTAGATATATTACCATTTTACACAATCCCCTTTAATTAATAGTTGATCGTGGCTGTTATTTTCAAGTCTGGCCCAATTCCGCAATATTCCCAGACATAATGCCTAAACAATAAGTTAATTTAACATAGCTTCTACGTAATTCGGTAAGTTGCTAGTTGTCCACCATCACCAGAAGAGCAACAAGTAACTAGTATAAGTTACCAGTCTATTAATAATTATTTGATTATCTTACTCTAAACTCATTTTAACAAACTTACATTAACTGATTCTTACTTCCTTATTCAGTTTTTCACATAAATAGTACTTATTTGTTATGAGACTTGTACTCTCCTGATCTACCAGCTGGACCAAGATACTGTCCACTCCCTGACCTCTCTCATATATATAATATAGATGAGGGGTGTGTGGGTATCTATATAGGTCTGTTCTAGGTCTTCATCCCTCTACTTCAATTCCTTAAGTTTTATTTTATTAGATATAAATGTTTTGTTTCCTTCTCTAATTTGTGCCTTTAGTCGGGTATAAGGAGGGGTAGACAAATAACAATTGGGATAGATAAATAATAAAATTAATATCAAATATTAAATGATATATTTGATATAAACAAGTCCCGTTGTGACGTATTGTATTAAATACTAAGTTTTTCTTATAATTATACAGGTCATTATTGGAAGGTTTCAATTTTTGTTTGATTTTTGTCAATTAAGTTTTCTTTTATTTTAGATATCCCCCTTAGGTTGAAACCCATCATTAACTTTTTCCATGGCTGAAATTGTGGGATAAAGACGGTTTGGGCAAAGT
>NW_024532790.1:0-25000 GCF_016097555.1 Gigantopelta aegis
TTATCAAATAAGCTAGATCATTGTGTCCAAGAATTTGCAGGTTACGTCCAAATGCACCTGATAGTATTAGGAAACCAAACCTCAAAGATGTAAAACTATAGACTAATATGGAAAAGGCCTGAGGCAAATAAAGATTTAAGGACCGTGTTCCGGTCTTGTTTTGGGAGAACCATTATCCGACATAATCTTGTGATATCAAAGGGAAAGGTCTTAAAGTTTGCCGTTCTTATTGGTGTAACCCAAGGTAATTAAATTTAGTATATTATTTGCGAAGGTAATAAATTATTTTGATTTTAACTTCTTTGTTATTATTTTAGGTAACTAGATGCATATTCTTTATTTAAAAGACTGTCCACAGCCCTATTGAGACATTTAAGGTTGGCATTAACACTAATTGGAAAGAATAAACCCTAAAATGATCGTATTTCTTAATTAATATTAATGTTTCCCTTTTGCCGAGATTAAAATAGCTTAAAATATTTTAACTTTTGGTAGTTGCCCTAAGTGGTAGTAAATTAGTTGATTAATATCCATTAACCACTGGTATCACATAGATACCAAATTTCCGGGACGTCAATGTATGACATCATATGGTATACGAAATGAGTTGAGGAATGCTATGGTCTATCTAATTCACTCAAAGTAGGGTATTATAAAAGTAAGTTACGTCATATCCAATTTTAGGGATTTGTTCTTAAATGATGACCAATTACTTAACTTGTCAAGCTAAAGCATTATTTCAAGACAATGAGCTAGAGGTTTTAATTTTTTTTTTTTTTTTTTTTTTTTTAAATTTCGTACCTAATTAATAAATTTCTTAATAGATATTTTAGACAGATCACTTCTGACCAGTCAAAACTCTTCACTTACTATACATTAGCTGGTTAGCAAGCTTGCGGGTAAGGTCTTTAAAAGTCTAATATTAACTTGAATTCCAACACTGTAGATCTCATGCTTATGAAACCAGAAAAAGCTGGGAGTTGTACATGAGATGGAGACATCTGCAGAATCATTGAACCTCCTACAATTAATCGCTAATGATTGCTACAGGGTCAGTTATGATTCATTATTTATGTCTTATAAACTTTTGTTCTCTATAGATGGGTCCAATTCTATATTTCAGCTCAAAGCATTTGATTTGCTAAAACGACTTGATCCCTGGCCAGAAAATTGGGAAGGAAAACAGGAGCTTGTGGTAGGAGTTTTCCAAAAACTGTAATTGCAGGGAAAAGAGCTCACCACCGATCTATCACTGTGGTTGCTCAATGTTAAAACGTATTCAGCAAAATCAACGTAACTTTTTTTTATAAGACACTTACCAAGTGGGCCAGGGATGACTCATATAACATCACCCCCAAATTAATATTTATATTAATTAATAGATTTTCAAAAAAATCTTACACAAAATCCATACATAATGTTCACTTAAGTTTCTTCTACTGGTTATTTCTTCTTTCCAGGCAATAGAATTCCTTCATACTAGTAGAAAAAATCAAATAATTATAACTAGCCCTGTACATACCTCTTTTGTTGAAACCAGTTCATGGTTGCGTCTTAGTCACACGATGAACCAAACCAATCCTACTCTTTCTTCTCTTACGATCAGCTACACGATATCCTCTTCGTCCATCACACAAACATAGAAGTCACATGTCCATATATACCAATAGTGGGATCATATTTAATAACCCAAATCTATGTGCTCCTGGATACCAAAACCAAAGTTGCCTGTGTCTGAAAATTCTCCTTATAAAGCTCCCTTCTTTGACACGTAATTCCATTTTCTATTATCTGCTCAGCTTTTCCTCCTCGTCTTAGTGCAATGAACTGGGCTATTTGCTCATTACGTCGTATTCCAAATGAACGTACAGTAAACCGTGCCTACATGATTATGTACTAACTGACTCTTTTTATCATTACAAATTACCTTTAGAGTATACTGGAGTTTGGTTCGGTAAGAGCTTTCGAGTACTTTAGCTGCTCGCGTTAATCTATCTCCACTCTCACCTACACATATATTCAGACCTAGCTTTCGTATTTGTAACTCCCTCATGGATTCTTTTCTTTCTTTCTGAAGGTTCTCTGAAGGTAATAATATAAGACATAAAAGCCACTGTTGTAATTGTTTCTAGGGCATATTTTCGACCTGTACTTAAGTTGATTAAGAAGATAATCAACGTAACTTACCGCGCGCATGGTGTGCTATTCCAACCTGCTTTGTGACACGCCCACTATAATAACATATTCATAAAATAAAATATTACAACATGTGTACTAAATAATAACATATTCAATAATAATAAACTAAATAAAATACTATAACATGTGTACTAATACTTTTTCTTCCTGTTTGTGTTTTCATAGTTTCAGTTTTGAAGCTGTTAGTTGTACAATTTCAAGAATGTGCTCTTGGGCAAGGATTGAAAATCCTCTGACTTAGTCACTTCAACATAATGTTCAGCAATGAATCCATAACACAGTTCAGTAGGACAGCTAAACAAGAAATTTTGTTTATATTCTTGCAATAATAGTGCTCACCTAAAATATCTCCTTGGCCAATAGCACTTAGATCTTTGGTAAGACAGTGTCAACAGAGAGATGTTCAGGATACGAGACTACAAGTCACCTTGAGATCTTCCATGCTAAACATAATTCAGCCACTAAACATTAAAAACCATTAACTTATATTAGAAAATAAATAATTTCCCATACTTTGAGTATATCAACAGCTGAGAAGTGGGACTGCAAGTTAGATTCACCAGTATATATATCCTCCAGGGGAAATGGTAAAAATGTACATCATACTTGACGTTCTTCTAAAAATAATTTCATTCTGCTATTATGAGATGACAATAAATTAGTTGAAAGTATTACAGTACTTTGCCTGAATTCTTTCATATTATGAGAAAACATAGCCTGCCTGAAGTAATCTGAACGAGCTACTAGAATTGGCTTATATTGGCATACACTTTCTTGCTTTTCATTATGAAGCATAAATCATAGAAAAGATCTGAATTAACCAATTTTCCCATGTCCTTAGATAGGGGAAGTTGTTTGAATGTTGCTACAAAGTAAGAAATAAATTAAGTCTATAACAATAATCCACCTGCATTCAACTGATGTCTTAACTCACCAGGATTGTATTTTTGCCCATACTTTAATAGCATTCAATTCACACATGTTCCAGCTGCAGTACAGTCAATGTCCCCTACTCTGAGACGATTTACATTTAAATTTTCAAAGGGCTACAAAACAATTATTCAATGGTTTCACAAAAACTATACTAAAACATACGTTCCATTTTCAGGCCAATATTCGGCTCTGTCCAATAACCTTTGGAAGATCCATGATAACAGAAAAACATGGACTGATTCGATGGGTCCATGCTCCAATTGCTAATTACAGCACCACCATGGAAGTCTCATATATAATGATTTTTTGAATTGTATAAGGCACTCTATTTATTTAAACTGAACATTAATAGAGTATTGGTATTATGTGTATTTTCCTCTATATCTATCTACCTCCAAGTATTCTTGGGTGAATTGCGAGGCAGCCCAACTTCCTTGTAATATCTCCATAACGAGGATGAGACTTTATGTTCACCAATGACTTGGTTTGCACTCCCATCTGTCATAAACAATAATAATAGATGGTTTAAAATCTGTGGCATTGACCTGCCCATCAGCAATGTACTGTGTTGCAAAAAAGACTATAATTCTGGAATACCCAACATTCTCCTTGATTAATTCCCCCCCCTATTCCGGCCTTTGGATTTGACTGTCACATTTGGGGTACTAGGCTCAGCTCCTTTATCTTTCTTGCTTCTTCGTAGCATTATGGCTATTCCATACTATGGCTAAGACACATATTATGTGAATAATTAGCAATTCGCACTATTATACCCCACGCCTCTCGCGAACTATATCCCTATGTTTTTTTGTGGGTATGGGTTTCGCTGCCCCGGCCTTTTACTTTTTCAATGCTTTTAAATAGCATGATACGGTTAAAGGAACGGAAGGGAAATAGAGTGGAAGGAGGGACGGTGAGCTCAACATTTTTGTATAATACATGACTCATATTTCGTGCCATTTTTGGTGGGGGGGGGGGAAAATAACGAAATCTTCTCTTCAGGAGTAAGGAGAAATGTATGGAATACCTTTGGTCGCTTAGGAGGAAAGAAAGGAATGGAGAAAAGACCATCCCTTTGTAAAGTGTATTAGTAATGACCATGTGATCAACGTTTATCTGTAACTAAACTAATTGATACTGGCAGTGGACAATTAAAGTATTTTAATATCATTAAGTTTTTTGGTTATACCCAACTATCATGGGAAAATCAATGTAAGTTTTCTTTAAACATACAGGGTTTATAGCAAAACTTTGAACAACCTCCTGATGGTACCCTTAATCTAATGACAAGGGAATGTTGGTTAGGTTTTAGTACTTTAATATTATTTTTCTCTCACTATAATCTTCATAATTATTTCTTTTTCATTAATTTGCATACATACGGCACGATAAAAAGACTACTAGAAAGCACAACCTAGTTAATTGGCCAAAAGTACCCCTTATATTATATGACATAAGGGGTACTCCCTCATTAATGCCTACATCATGGACATTACCAATATAATAGAAAATATGGTACCCCAAAAACCCAAACATTACCTTTATGTTCCCAAATGTTGGCTTCTTTAATTTTTCTTACCAATATCGTATACGGTAAAGGAACTGGCAAATATTACAATCTTATATTTTTAATATTTTAGGAATTCTGGCAGAAAAATGTAAGTGTAAATTTCTATATAATTTTATGCAGTAAACATTCTTTTGGACTCCGTGGGAGAGTGTTGTGGTTTAAAAAAACCGGGCTTTTTTTTTTTAAGGATGATTTTTAAAGATGATTATCCAACTTCAACCCCCAAAATGTAATCTTTTGCATTACTACTATGATAGAAATTCCTTTGGTAAATTATTAATAATTCTATCATTGTTATAGTAAGTTTTAAAACTATGTAAGGGGACAAAGGGTTACAGCAGCTTTATTATGTGTGTGTGTGGGTGTGTGTTGGTCCTATGAATATTATAAAAACCATTCTAGATTAGTAATTAACAAAAGTCAAGCACTACCACCATGCTTAATGTATATACGATATTCAAATGAATAATCAAAATTAGGTAACCAGTTAACAGTTTGTTGTTAAAAAACAGTTTGAAGCCACATTTCCCTATGACTTTTTAATTAAAACTACCAAGTTTTGTCACACAAAAGATCAATGTATAGTTACAAGTTATAATGTCCATGAACAAGCCTTTAGTGGACAATGATTCTAAACTTAAGTACTTTTGGTTATCTTTTTAATCTCCATTTGTTATGTTTACTAAGGTAAATTTTGTCCTCCCTTATTTCAATCCTAATGGTCTATCCATCTGGTACTGTCTGTTTATCACTTTTGGGATGAAGATAAAGACTGGAGACCACGGTCCACATAAAACCAAGTAATTTATGTTATTAATCAATACAACACAATTTATTCTGGATGTATGACAGATTCTATTATGTATTCCAAGATCTCCTAAATGATCCTAATATCAATGATCCTGCAAAGCGGAGGCATACACAGTTTAATGGGTTAGACTATTTGTCTAACACTATAATTTGTTATTTCTATAGTGGTGATCTAAGAAAGCTAGATTTTAATCAGTAGATGTCAATAGCCATTGTGACCTTTCTTATAAACAAAGAATATCTCTCTATATAGATGATTATTGTTGAATCATAAAAAAGACCTAAGTTATTGTCTGTAATAGAAAAAGCGCACTTCCACTAATATATTATTTGGACAGAGAATGTGTAAATCATGTATTCTAGGGAATTCATGTCTTTTCTAAATCTCAGCTGTTAAGTCTATACTATACTTTAATCCTATCATGAACTCTTCGTAAATTACTAAAGTTAACCCCTAATAGGAAGTATTGTACCATAATATTTCTGTTTATTGTTTCACATAAACGCAATACCAACCATACATATAGTACCAAACAATAACAATTATTGGCAGTCTATCTTTAATTTGGGTTTTATATGTCAAAAAACTATTTTGTGAGTCGAACTTTACTTTTTTAGTCAAAACACAGAGCCGAATAGGAAAAGAGAGTAAGAGCCCAAGCACAACGATATGCTGTTGTTAAATAAATTTTTTCGTTGACAATGACAACTAAACGACCATCTGGCTATGTGTGCCTGTGTTGCTCCTTAGCACTAATTTCTATATCCACTTGTACTGGTTAAATTGAGGGGGTTGTTTTGTCCTGTAAATATATTAAAGTTAAATGGTGATATCTATTATAATGATATTCTATAGAGAATATGTGTTACATGGACTAATATTGTTCAGTACTATCTATTATTCCCATTATGATTAAACTTGGATATTCACCAATGTTTAGGTGTAACAGAATGCATTCACCATTGTCTAAATTCTCTGTAGTATTGGTAGGAAGTCCCCACAGAAAAATAACCTGTATTAAATTTATTATAAATATGGTTGAGTAGGTGGAGCATATAACTCGCGCACATAACTTGAATTGCTCATAAATGGGTTTTCAAACACTTGCTCTTGATCTGTTATAAGTGATATTTTCTGGTTCCCATTGGGATACCTTTCAAAACCTTCCAGGCAAAGTCCAGGTTAGAGGAACCAGTTATAATGATTTTCCTGGTCTATGACTGCAAGGATTTTGTGATGCATAAAGAACTGGAATTACTTGACCGACTTGAATACCAGCTCGACGCAAACGAACACACTTGGGTACTAGTGTTCTAAAGTCGGTCATTGTCTCGTAAGTAAACTCGTACCATTACGATTCCTTGATGGGGGGGTTTTTTTTTGGCTACTAGTGCTTCTAGAAATACCTGACAGTTAAAGTATACATACACACATCTAAAGAACTTTTATGTGGAATAAATATAGTTAGCAGTGTTGTGATATTGGCTTTTTTTTTCTTCAGGAAAGAAAGGCCTCTCGTAAAGGGTCTTTTCTTTTGTGCTTATAATCCTATGGAGGACAAGGAGGATCAAGGGTACTGCCGAAAATACTGAAATTTACTGAAAAGGACCTTCATATTCCACGTGTAAATACTCTGCGTTGGGTTTGATTGATAACAGATATCATATTAGAATAATTGTGTGTGAAACGTGTTTACAGGGCCGGGCCTGAACTGGGTATTGTCCGCCCTTATCAAAGACGACAACTAGAAATAGATTTCCGATTTGAGCGAGAGATGGCCACAAGGCGTTTGGGGTAGTCGAGAATGAGGAGTAGTTAAATATGGTCGAGTGTCAGCGCTGTGGATTAGGTTAACAATGTCGACTGCTTTACTCGAGAGAGAAGTCGATTAAGTTGTGAAGCTAACGAAGCAGGCCTTTCATTTAATATTCTTTTAGACGATGTTATAGGCCTTACGTATCCTTAGGAAGGACATCATCGGGTGCAAAAGGCCCCTGTAGAACAGAATTACAACCTTATCAACAGGTCAAAAACCTACTCTCAAGTCCCCTCTCTCGTAAAGTTACTAAAGAAATTTTAGAATTTAATGATTCAGAAGATTTGAGACCAACCTTCCATCACAGCTGGAAACATGGAGGGAACTATTCAAAACCAAGGTTTTTAATAATGACAGAAAAGTTTTTATAGGAGGTAATGAATATAGTTTAACAATAAGTTGTAAGTTACTATGTAGTGAAAGTTTTAAACCTCTGCGCCTTCTTGTTTTTTATTAATCCATTCTAGGAAAGCGAAAAAGCGAACAACTATATCGAAAAGTAGCATTTCCATATTTGAAGTGGGTTGCCACAGTGTGTTCAGGAAAAACAACTGTAAGTAATGAAACAGTGTTTCCTCTTGCAAAATGTTTTCTTTCAACTAGAAGGGCCAAGGCCATGCAAAAAAGCCATTAGATCTTTTTGACATCTCCAACTATTACTGGTATTATTATTGTAGGAGGAGACGCACTCCTTCATGAAGTAAGATACTAGAGCTACTAGGCTTAATAATCCTTTCTTTGGCAATGTAGGTTGTTATGGTCTAATGTCTAGACCAGACTGGGCAATCTGCTATTCCAATACCTATTGGTATGTTACCACAGGATCTGGTAATGCTCTTATCAGTTCTCTATTGTATGAAGCACAGTGAGTTGTGTACTTGTAATAGGATTATGTAAATTGCTATATTAATGTGTCTTATTCTTTTTTAACATAGTCTTATGTCAATGATATTGTTTACTGTATAGAAGAATCTAATCACACAAGCAATTAACGGATGTTTTTAGACTTTCTCTGTCTAACCTAGTTCAGTTTATAATGCCTAAAATAATAGCATTAACTGATATTTTATATATGGCCATATTGCCCACATAATAGTACCGGATTGTGTATCATTACTATTATACATTTGGAAACCACATAACACTGGTTTTGATTACAAGTTACTACCTGACATACTTTGTATGCTAGAAAGTTATGGACCACATTTTTGTATACATTGTTTTGTTCTGTTATAACAATTGAAAGCAAACAATTAAATAAACTACATACTTAAATATTGTACCACAATATTATGGTAATCATATTTAGCTCTCCAAGGGATGTGAACTACTGCGTAGATATCCTTGATAGCTTGAATCCTAGCTTTCTGTAGTGGCTTCATGGTCAGGCTTTTGGAAATTCCCAATCTTAAAAACTCTAGTAGTTTTATTATGATATTAGCATAATCACAATACAAATGTTTATGTAAGTATACCTCCTATTCCAAAAAGTGTACTCTCTATATTCTAAATGTACACTCGCCTATTCAAAAAAAGTGTATCCCCTATTTCGAAAGTTGATTTTGGGACCCAATTTTGACACTGATCATCTCTCATAGATCAAGTCACAATTTTCCTACATAGTACTGTTATAATGAAGTGTTATTATCAAATATTATCTTTCTCTTTTCAGTTGAAGAATATTCAGTCAGTAATGCAGCCTTCAGATAGTTCGTGGAGGAATACAAACCTCATGACATAGCTTCATTACAAACTCCTACTGATTATAAATATATGGCTGTATCGCACACTGGGGCATTGACGGGAGATATTGACATTGAATCAGAGACGTTTCGCATACTTGGAGGAGAGTTGCGCAGTATCATTGGTGCTCTAAAATGTACAGTGTTGAAGAGTTATATCGGGTTGCTTGAGTTATCTACAATTTGATACAACCCAGTCCAACACATTTAAGTGAGGATGAGCTAGTGGGAATGAAGATGTAGGGTGAGCTATGGAAAGACCTCAAACCCACTTCTTCCACCATCTTTGTCAGTCCTGTCCCAGACAATTGGGAAAGCGTTGAAGGTCAATTTTCATTATTTGTAGGCCTAATGTCTGCCTTTATGGCCCAGAGTTTATTGCTCACCCTGATGTCAAAGTAGGTCAGGAGAGTTTTGTCTTTGTATGGCACTAAATGATGTGACACTCGACAATGTTGTCTGCATAGTAGACACTGAAAAATTGAGAACTCTTGATGTAGTTCATGAGATACATACTAAAAGCATTCCCGTCTTAATCCCATTACTCCTGGCATATTTCAATTGATGGGGAATTAATTGAATATACTCCATTTCAAGTTTCAAATTTCATCATATATGAGGGGTCTTTTCAAGAAAGTAAGTTATTATGTACTTAGAAAATTTTCTGGCCACTGCTGTTTTGGCAAATGAATATATTTCGTAATATATCTTTTCATAACATATTTTACCACAATTGTATATATATATATATAAATATAATATATATATATAAATAATCATTATTAATATTATTACAAATGTTTATATTGTTATAACAAACATTTCTTTAAAAATATTAATTTTATTTATATCATTAGTCTAATAAGGAAATTATGCACATTGCTATATAGGAAGGGAGGGGTTAGAGACTGAACATACCTACATAGTGTAACACCCACATAATTATAAATATTGTATTATAAATATAAATAACCACCTCTACACTACAATGCTATATTTGTATATTGCAGGTTTTCTATTATATGATGCTATTAAATGTGCACATGACGAATACGATGGGTTTACTGCCCCTGACTCAAAATTAATACAAGCCCATACATTAATAAGCATTCTCAAAAAAATGTATATATATATATATATGCACTAATAACTTAGTATACATGGTTAAACCCAAACCTAACACAGATATTTCTTTTAGTCAGATTAAATACAATATGAGGATGAGAAATATTGCTTCAATCATCTCTACCTGTGGAATTCCTGCTTCATTCAGGTGTAAATTAAGTACATGTATTTTTATAGTAATACTACTTAAGTCTATGGGTTATGTATATACAACTCTTCATTTTTATAGAACAATACATTCATACTCTTTCAAAGAAGTGCTGATTATCAGGTTTTGTATTAATGAATAGAATAAAGAAGGAGAATTGTATTAACTTTCTACTAGTATAATTTATTGCTATCAAAGTAGGTGTCCATTTCAAATCATTTCTTCTTATCATCTTCATCTCCCCTTCTGGTGTTTCCTCCATTAGGTTTGCTACAAATCTGTCAGAAATATATCAAGAGGGAGGAAAAAGGATACAATTTGTAATAATGTACTTTATACTTACTTGTTGAAACAATGAAGAGCCAAAGGCATCATCAGTAATATGATCATGTACAGTTTGTAGCCAGTTAGGAAAGCAATGATTACAATCAAAGGGAGGTAAGAGGAGAAAAGACAATGTTAATGAACATCAGCACAGAATGATTACCACCAGGTTGAAATGCATTGAGAATGACATCTGACAGAGTGAATCTTTTGAATTTCTTCCTATCTGATTTTTCTCCAACTCTCGCTCTGAGCCATGTTGACAGCGTCTTTGCGTTCCTGCACCCGATAGAGGTGTGTCTCGGGGGTTAGTCCCCGCCTTTATTAAAGTTTATTATTTCGCAATAGCAATAATTATTATTAATATTGCTGAAGTGCAGGTATCTCTCCCCTCTTTTTGGCTTGAATTTGAAATTCAAGATAACTTTACGAGAACTATACACTAATTTCTTGAATAAATTCAAATCTCTTCAAATGGCTACTGGTTATGAGAAGAAGAAAACCCCTGTCCAAGAGACCCCACCCACCCAGTTTGGGTTGGTAATCTTCATGAGTCAGTTACAGAAGATGAGTTAAAACAACGTTTTCTCAGGATTTGGTCTTGTTACATCGTGTGTCATAATGAAAGATAAAATGGGACAGTCAAAATTATTTGGATATGTTAACTTTGCTCAAAAAGAAATTGCAGAGAGAGCTGCTAAGAAATTAGGCTGGCTAAAATTTTATGACAGAACCAATTAAAACAAAAGGTCCATCTGTCCCTTAAAAAGAAGGTCATTTAAAAAAGAAAGCAATTAACTACCGCCTTTAACTGACTGTTCTTCTTCTTGGATGGCAATACCTGTAAGAATGGGGAACAAAGTATGTCTATAATGCACTTTATTTAAGATGTTATCACATTATCACATAGTGTCCATATCGTCATTATGATGAGGTAACACAGGATATCTGTGAAAATGTGGCTACAGAAGAAATGTCTAAACCTATATTGTCCAAAGAGACATCCTCCACTTAAACAAGGTACTTGTTACATCAGTATATCATACATATCATTGTACATTACAGGGAGGGCAGCCAGCTCAAGAACAGCTTGTTACTGTCCCGTTCTTCATCTGGTTCTCATGCTAGCCTGACTTCTCAGGATTCTAGTGAATCTTTAGCATTGAATTGATAAATATTGAATCAGATGATGACAGTTTGTGACATATTCTGATCTTAAAAGAGCGAGTAAATTACACCACCTTCACCTGGATTCACTCCAACCATCCACACCACCCAATACAATAGCACAGCAGTCTACTAAAACAGAGTACCTCTCTCCTAATCCTCGCAGTCCTCTATCTTGCCATGAAAGGTGTAAAAATAAGAGAAACTAAACCTCTCTCTATAGCATCTACTCTATCTTTCAGTTGCTTCAGAAGATGAAGACTCAGGACAGTTCAGATGCCCTTTCAGGCATTATCCCTATGAGATAGATGAAGATGAAGATTATGAATTTAACATTAGTGGGCAACCAGAGTCATTTACTCGATTATGAGTCTTGAAATAAAAAGAAAAAAGGGTTGAAGAGGAAGAAGAGCATTTGGTGAGGAAGAAGAAGTTAGTTCACTTCACGTCCTCTCAATCTATTGAACAAGTAAAGCCTAAAGAAAAACTGCTGCTGCTGCTGTTCATCCTACTATGGCCAAACCAATGCCAGCTCGGCCAGTCGGTCTGTTCGGGTACATTGAGAATGTCCTGTTTCCAATTACTAAGTCAGCATTTAGTATAGCTAACAAGATGAGAAAAGAGTGTTTCAGGGGAAAAGGGAAGCTGAGTTATGTGTGGTCTGGATATCACCAAAGAAAAGAAAAGATGTCTGGATGACCTTCAGAAAGCTCATGTAAGTGACATCTATCTATGTAAGGAGTAGATTGGAGTATTCAACTTTTCCCATAGGTTACTTTAGTACATGTAAAATGCTATTGCCAAGAATGCATCTGATGACAAATTACTACAAAGTATGCGGAAATTTGCAAATACTTACTTACCCTCCGCGACTGTTTGTGTTGGTATCTGGAGATATTAAATTTTCTCCAGAACTCAATGACCTTCCCATGTTCATAACATTACTATTGTCTTAATGCACACATGCATGTGCCACAGAGGCTCTCAAGTATTTGTGCTCACAAAACTATTCTAATTTGATGAGTTTTTGACTGATATTTGGAGCGCAAAGAAGCAGATTCTCTTTTTTCCTTTTCCCTTGCTACTGTTTTTATGTCCACGGACTGCCAAATATGGAAGTAGGGAAACTAAGAAAGCCGTTGTCACTTTTTTTTTTTTTTTTTAGTTTAGCTGATAATTGTGGTGGTAAAGTTTAAAGGTAGACGAGCATCTGCACTGCTCCGTGTGTTGTTTAGGAATGAAGAATGGCATATCAGTACATATATTAGTGCATTATCACATCCTTTTATCTAATGTTTCATTAGAGCTCAAAACGAGGATTGAATGGGAAGACGTGTATGGTATAAATCAGAGTTTGAAGTTGGAAGCTCCTCCCCATCCACAACACACACCATTTTTCCTACTGTACCTCCTTCTCTAAGACCACATATTAATCCAGGACTATGGTCGTTTTCCAGTTCCCTCCATTTGGGGACCTCCACATCCCTTTGTTAATCCATTTCTGCGTCCACCTCGATTTCCACCATTATGGTCTTATGCAACCTACCATTACCCCTCACCAACCAAGGTTCTTCCCACCACCATCAACCTCAAGTAATCACTAAGGTTTTGTCTTCATTATGTTTATAAAAGATGTCTTTGGTTAGCCTTCAGTAGTTTCCTATGGAAGTCAACTAAATTTCTTGTTAAAGGAATTAAGTGAAAAGTGATATAAAGAAACATGCAAAAATCATTTCTCAATTCACTGGAAATACGACTGGCAGTAAAAGTTAAGGTATAAAGTGTATATCTATAATATATCTTAATTTGATACGCAGTGTAATCGTTCCTGAATTGATTTGGAGAAGTAAATTCTCTGAGATCTGTCTCCTAACAGAATTGGATTTTCAAAGTACAGCTGAAGTTAAAGGGAACAGTTGACTTACGTACAAAGTTACAAAACAAGGCAGTCTTCCTTTCCAAAATTGCCTATTAAATTGCCATTCTTGTGTGACTGATATTAATAATGAATGTAGACGTAAGAACACATAGCATGGATAGGCAACTAATTTGACTTGGAGAAAACAACTAGAAGAGATAAGAGTGTGTTTACTAATGTCGAAAAAAAATCCAATTGCTGCTCGGAAATATGAGAAGCATGGGTCACTTTGGACACAGTTTAAAGAACAGCTATGGACAAGTGTAAGTGTCTATTGAGTGATGCCCACTATCTTGTTGAATATAATTACAGATATGCAAATCAGCACTATCTGAAATTGATGATTCAGAACACATGTCAAGGAGTATTTGAATAGTAGGAGCTTCTGATGATAAAGAGGAGGTATGTTATACACTAAGTCTTTCAACAATTTGTCATTTTAATGCATTGTTTTCATTAACGATAAGATGAAGGTATGTCCTGATACTACAGTCTTTTCAACAAGTTTGTGCATTTAATGCATTGTTTTCATATCTTTCCTATTGAGATGTTTTCTTACCTTTCAGGTAATAGGTTTCACTGAATTGTGTCGCCTGTAGTTTTGTAAAGTCAAACACCAACACTAAGAGTAAATGTCTGTAAACTACTACAGTCCTCAACCCAAAAAATGGGGACTCAAACTGATGGAGTTATGTATTTCCATATCATATCTTCTTATATATTAATTTCACATGCTACAGAGTTTTGTTTAAAGTATAAAAATGCTGATGGTGCACTTCCAACTCCCACAAAGGAAAACTAGACAAGAATTACAGAAGTTTTGGCATTCTTTTCCAGAGATAGTCATTCGAGGAATAAAACCTGCTAACTATAGTCGTAGACCTACGTGAAAAGAGTCCTCAACATGGTAACAGTTTGAGTTGGTCATGGAGCTTGATTTTATTGTTTGCTTATAGTGATGCAGTTTGTTGGAATGCAGAAAACAAATTGGAAGATGTAGCTAAAGAATTTTTTGAGTTGTTTATCGCTACTCCTGGATAACCAATGCCACTTAGGGTAATTATTAGTTTTAGTAACTCTTATGACAGTAATCTCCTTAATTCAGTTATGCATAATACAGCAAAACATCAAACATTACTTTCATAAGTCTATCAGAGTATCTGACTTCTTCCAGGAGAAACTGGGATGAGACGTCTAACTTAGCCTATGTCCAGGAATAAGGTAACCTTTGTTTGCGTCCATAGTTGTTTTTAAAATGGAAAGATGAAGAACGCACCAACAGGATCAAAAAACTGGGGACTATAGTTTATCTTGACAAATCCCCCCTTTTTCAGTGGTTAGTAATCTATTATCAAGAGTATTCCTTAGTTCTCATTAAACCTTAAGACACCTCCTGTTAATGGCGTCCAGCAGTAGTATTATTCCTTAAGAGAAAGTTGAGAACTTTAAGCAGGAATTACTTGAAGTTCTTTCTTCAACTCCTGGTAACGCATCTAGAAAGTATGGCGAATACCAGAGGAGTTCATTTCGGTGTTTTAAACGACTCCTTTTGCGCTACTGATTATGGTGGTGTAAGAAAAGTGTCTCATTGCTACAGCTCATACCTGATGTTGTTAGGTAATTTACTTGTAAAGTACTGCTAAGAGGCGTTGGTGGTGTAATGGTTAGCATTGTTGCCTTCAAAGCAGTAGATCGTGTTCGATTCCCGGCACGCATTTTTGAAGGTTTGATAAAAATATTTTTTTGACAATTTTAGGTATCAGGAGAAGGAAATAATCTAAAGTTGTTGAATTAGTTCAAACACCAGAGTCGTTGAAAAATGACTGTGATGAGGAAATTTGAGGAGTTGCCTATATAAACATGAATGGTCACCAAAAACAACATTGGATCGTTTCTTGTATGAGTATGAGAGGTACTATGGAAAGAAGCTGTCTAACTATTGTGGTCATGCTAACTTCATCAATCTTTGGAAGACGATGAATACCATCATTGAGGTAAAGTACACTGATAATTAAATACATTATCATCCATAGAATTTTGACTTCAGATCATGGGGTCAGGGGCTCAACGTGTGATCTCCCCTCCTTCCTCTGCGTGTATTTGCCTGTAACTTAGGAAATATTCTGTAAAAGTACCCAAGGTCTTTCTTCTCACTCAAATAGTTCCCTGAGTATAAGGGAATGTATAAAAACGATTTGATGCTAACTTTTATGGGCAAGAAAAAGTTGATCCAAGTATTAGAGCTATTCCTGATGCGGTTATTGTTAGTCAATCTAAATTACTTATCAGAAGTTCTATCCCTTATAGTTGACAGGTGACGGAGCAAGGCGAGTAGCTCATCTACAAAAAATTGGTTCCCCAAAACTTCAATTGCAATAGCTACTCATGTTCCTACTCAGCTATGGAACAAGCCACGCCAAGTGTTTCTAGACCAAGTACCTGTCTCTGTTGGAACTGTGCAGGTCATAAAAGGACGTTAGCGGCACTCACAACATCATATTATGCAAACATTTAAAAATCAAATTAATCTTAACCAACTTGGGTACATTCCTCAGTGAATGAAGCTGTCCAAGAGCTTCGTATGTCAAGGAGGTGGTGTAGTCTCAGGAGATCTCAAATATTCTTGATTACATGTAGGTATCTGGACAAGGTGCTAGCTTAGAAATACAATTACTTACTTGCAACTGTTGTTGAACCGAAAGAAGAAGAGTCCGTAGACAAAGGCAGTCATCATTAGGAAGACGGAACAGAAGTCACAGTTACCAATACCAAAGACACCTCATTTACAGGGTATTTCATTACAAGCAGATACACTACAGACAAAGAACCACACAACCGAGCTGTTGCAGAGAGAGCCCATACTGACTGAGGTATATACAACAGAGCCTCCACATGCGAGGGCCAATGACAGACAGAACATTGCAGGACAGATAAGAACACAAACTAACTCTGGAGAGAACAGTAAAACAGGACTCAGTCAATGAGGAAAGTTAAAGGATTTTCTATCAAGATGTCAGAATCTACTTGTTTACGATTGGTCAGAAATTCATCGTCTTTTCTTCTCTCACATCAGAGCATGCTATGACCACTCAGTGAACTCTGTGAAGCATTTGAAAAGACATTTGATCCATCCAAACCCACAATTAAAAGATTTATTATATTGTATCAATACTTATGTGGAAAAATAAAGCCCTCATCGTTTATGGTAGTTGATATTTAATAAATAATGGAAGAATTAGCTATAAATGTTTGATCTCTGTAATATTTTAAACCCTAGATCACCAAACCAACCCCTATATTGTTCTAGTATCTTTAGTACCTTCTGATGCGGTCTCTGAACTTAGCAAAGATATTCACTATCTTTTTGTATATCGTCCTAATGTCAACTTCACATTGTCTTTAGAGGATATGAGAGCTCTCTACTTAGAATGTCATGCTCCACAAACTTAATCCTTTAGTATATGCCCATGATCGAGTTGAGAACTACTTAAACACAAGAGTATAAAAAACAGTGATCAAAGTAAGCCACGCCCATTGGTCATGATTTTGAATGATTGATCTGTCATGTAGTTTGCTTGAACAAAAAGTTGTATAGCACTGTCAATGAAGCACGATACGAAAGTCTTCAGTTTATTGGCCTGTGAGCTACTATTTCGTAAAGGAGAAGAAATGCACGTCAATGGATCTGTTCATGGAAACATTTCGAATTATTTTGTATTCCTTTGTTGTTAGAACAGTTGGGTATGGAGACTTTAGAATCGCTTGTTTTGGAAAACAAATATGCTCCTTTCATTAAAGTAAGTATTAGGCACTATATCCACTAAGAGCTACTAATTTACATTGACCATAATGCTTGAATCACTTTCATTTTTTTAGGCTGTATCTGAGCCTCAACCCTTATCTCTCTCTCACATCTCAGGGCTCTTCTGTGAGCAAAATCCGCCACTCCTACAGCTCATAATTGGTCAGATTGGTCCTCTGACAGCGTACCCACACTTTTTCTCTCTCTATGTTCCATAAACCACAGACCCTAACCTTTATAACTGGATAGAAAACCTTTGCGTCAAGCTAATCATGTTAATTCATCTTGCAGTAGAGGATCTCGTGATTTGGGGCTCCTACATGCGCATCCTTATCATCCTAATACAAGAAATGGAGGAGCAATATGTATTTGCTCCTATTATCTAAAGGCAGATGATGATGAGTTGATGTCAGTTTCCAGAGAGCTTATATGCTCATTATCGACAATGGTGGAAGATCCCTACCTGACTCAATCACTCTTGATTTTTATTGATGAAGATTTATTGGATAAGCGTTTGTTTAGTCAAGGCAGTGGTGCAGAAGAAAAACCATTTCCAAAACAAAAGCACACAGTAATCATACAGTTTGAACAGCTATAGACAATAATGTTGTCTCACCTGATGAAAACTGTATACCTGACAACTTATAGTTTGCTCTGATAGGAGTCTTAATCCTGCACTTGGGTCCTTGATTATGTGGAGGTTGCGGGTAGGCACCAGAGGCCGTCGTTGAATGTGATGAAAGAAGATATTCGAAGTACTTCAGACACAGCCAAGTAAAGTCAACTCATTGGACACATACTTTGAATATTTTGTTGAGCTTTTCTGCTTCTTGAGATAGAGCGAGTAGAGGGACCACCAAAACAAAGATCTAAAAATAAACTCAAACTAGAACTAACTCGTTGTCATTTCAAGGGCAGCCTATTCAGAGCCGCCTTCTTTTTGGAGGTGTACCCGAGCAAGCTGAAGACAATTGACTCAATTTCTTCCAGAAAATGAAATCTCTGTCATTCCAAAGCCAGTGTAAGACACTCTTGCTTGACCTACCTATGTCTGTCCCACTAGTGGCCCAACTTTAAGGACTCAAAACCACGTAGATTTTAATAGATTAAAGTATAACCGCTAAACCAACTTATTGGATTATTACTTTTGAGATGAATATAATAATTATTATTAAAAATGTGATTTGATCTTTGAAAACATACATTTTGTGAACACATGAAGGTTTATGGCAGGGTAGAGTAGTCTACCGACAGAAAACCAGTTTATCAATGAGACCTGGATTGTGTACAGGCCACTTGAGGAACTTGCTGCAATGAAATTGACTGGAAACTCTAAACAAAATATCACATGAGCCCCTGAGAAAAAGACTTATGTGTACCAGTCAGATAGACGATGGTAATAATACTCCATCTATTGGTTCCGCGTAGACTGAGGCAGACAATATGCTCCAAATCCTGCTAAAAAGATCACCATGTATCTCGGTATTCGATGATCAGGAACTAAGAATAATCCCAAAATAGAGAGAATAGACATAGTATAAACACATGCCCTTATTTTGTGTAAAGTGGCATGCCAAGCAATGTGTGGGGAGGAGCATGACAGCAATGTGAAATACTATTTGTCTACAATTAATTATTGTATTGGTTGTTATTTTTCAGTAGCTTGATTGCATGCTCCCTTACTTGTTTATAGTCCTTGTGTGTGTCTCATGACGAGGTGATAGTAAATGATAATAATAGGGTTTTTAACCTCCATCTCATAAAAGATTGATCGCTGTCTTTTAATTTGTTTGTAAGGCAAATTTAAATCTGAGTTGAAGCACTTTGAAAAAGTTTCGAAAACTAAAACTTTTCCCAAGTGTTTCTGTCTACTTCTTCTGAAGCGCATCCCATGTCCTAGTGAGAAAGGGATGTTTTCCACCAATAATTTTTTTCTCCTTCAAGAATGTGGTCAAAGGAGTAAATTCTCTGAAGTAAATCCCAAACAAATATTGTCCATGAAGCACCTACTAATACTCTATGATTCCTTGTATTTTCAAATACCGGAAAGGAGATCATTATCATAATCGATATGCTATAAAAGAAAGACAACGTTTTATCTTTTCTTTAATGAAACACCAACCTGAATGATGACGTCAACGTGGATATTTTTTTCTACCCTTTACTTTGCATTGTTGGTACCTTTTAAAACAACTTCCACTTTTGCCATGGAAAGTAATGTATCCTAATTGGTACCAACGCCAAACTTCTACTCTTCTGTCGTCTATATCCATCTCGCATATTAATCAATTGTATCAGACTAGGTTAACACAAAACAAATCATGGGCTGGTTGACGAGATACACTACTGTCAAAGATTTTTTTCACTCCCCCCCCAATTTGTTTTCAGGATGGTTTCTTTGTTATACAATCAAGTCACCTATAATAAATTCCCTGCATATTAAATGAACTTATTGTTATGGTCATTAGTACTGCATTAAGAAGAAATCTACTTGAAAGTGGTGAACAATTCAAGTTTCCCCCTTGTAATGTAACATACCTTTATTAGGCAAATTCTATTACAACTTGGCATGCTAATTTCAATCATCCTTATCCGTAAACCTCCTGTAATGAAATGTACTTTTTGTTAGGATATGTTTTGGTTGATTCAATAATACAACAATACAGTACTGAGATAGTTTAATGCCATGATCCATATGTTATATTACTAGATTCAACATACAATGGATAGTAGACTATGCTATCCCGATGGAGAATACATTACCATTCTTGGTCTACCATACTCCTATTGTAGATATAAAAAAGCATTAACATTAATTCAAAATGCTTAAAGAAACATTAATTTGTTATAACTTTTATTCACATCATTCGTTTCATAACTTAATCTTGTGTAGCTTTCCTTTTAAATGGTCTACGACATTTGTTAAAAAAATTTTATCAACTAGTCGTGGCACTATATACTGGCCTTCTTTTTTTTCATGAATATATCATTGACAAATCTGCCAGCAAACTAGCTAATGAGGTTCAGATTAAGTGAATACTTACATTACTATCACAATGATGATATCTAAAGTTCATATAGGCCAACCCCCACATAATATGACAGGTTGATGTTACACTCAAACAGAAAAATAATTGGTATATGTGGGTCACCGATGCCACCTCTTTGTTGTAAAAGGAGTTACGTTCATTGATAATAACTGTATACACATGAATAGTGTGCCTATGAACATAATTAGACTTGGTATTACTATAGGTATTATATATATATAGCTAGTGTATTAAATTATGGATTATACCTTCTTAGAAGTTTCGAACTTGCACAAATTACAACTCAAATCCTTGTCAGAAAAAATGACTTTGTCTTTCTTGGGCCATCATTCATTACACCAACAATTAGGGTTTACTGGCAACTAAAACATTCAAATGGGGAAACAGTCAGACACAACAGAGTTCTACTTTAAAATTAATAATACCAGTTAGTTTGCCAGTGCCTGAAAAATTTTCATTAAGAGATCAGTCACTTTCACAATCAGTAATTAATGCTTTCAATAATATTTCATCTTGATGATATAGTATGTAGTGCCACTATCAAGAAGAAATGCATTGTAAAGATATAATGTCACATACTCCAGTCCTTAGTATAACCAAACCATTCTGAATCACCGTCTCTATCACCAGATGAAATAACAGGGTGTAAAATATATTTATTCAATATGTTTTATAGTTAACAATAGGTTTTATGGAGATTTTAGTGATGGGTTTCCTTTGCGACGACAGACATGAGAACAACCACCTAAATGTAAGAAACAGTTAAGGCCTATTCTTAATTTAGTCATTTAGACTCTTCAAGCCACAGTATTTGTCTCCATCAAAGTGCTCTATTCACAGAAACATCATCCGATCAACAATTATAAGTAATTTCATCCCAACATTAATAGTTTGTCCTCCGTTCTGTACAAGATTGCGAGGGTTAAATTAGTTGGAATTATACTCATTGTCAAAGAAGGCTCTTTAAGAAAGACTAGCACAGTAAATTTTATAGCAGTACGTCTTGTAATGATATATAGTCAAGAATATCAAGGTAACTCCTCCCATCTCGTTACTACTAATTATGACACAACTAGCACTGCATTATTATCTACAGGACGAGACTCGGATTCATTATGTTTAATTGTGTTGTTGTTTATTTGGAGTAACATTGTAGAACCAATGGGTGAATCACTATTAACATATGTTTCTAAAGATGTATTCATAGATATCATAAAGACATCATAATACTAAAGTCATTCTTCTCTTTCTTTTCTTTACTTTTTTTCAATTAATTTTGTTGGTTTGGGAGCGCTGTACGACTGACACCTTTCTTTGTTTCTTTCTCTTTATCCTTCCTCTTCTCACTAGCTTTACTTTGTTTTTTCTAAAAAAGTACATATATAATACAGTCTTTGTGTCTCCACTTTGTCACCGTAGAGAGTTAATTGTTAATGCTTTAATCATAGCAACGTACCAGTATACCAACTAACTGTTACCATCGCTTTTACCTTTGTTGTTCTGCAAGCATTACTTTAATTACATCTTTAGTTGTATCTAAATCTCTGTTTTCCCCTGTTCTTTTTCAAACTCTTAAACCAGTCTTTCTCTTCTCCTGGTTACTGACAAGTGCTGGAACACAGAAAACATATTTTGATCACTTATACAATTAATCCACCTTGGTTTCTTGCCACTATGTTACAGTAGGTTCAGAGGACTAAAAACCAATAAAAAATGATATTTTAGCAAACTAACTATTGTTGATGAGTTTCCATAGATCAGTTGACTTCTAGCCATAGTCATTGCTGTACCATCTAACAATAATAGATTTCATAACTGTAATAGTTAATCTGTTCCTACTGATGTTTGTTTTAGGTGTCTTCTTTGTACCCAGGAGTAAAGGCCTATATGTCTACAATATAAAACTATTCAAGTAATATGTCTGTCTCCCTTGACTTTTCCCTCTTTCAGATCAGCAATATACATATCTTTGATATCCATTTTTGCTATCCTTTCTTTTCTAGCTTCTATTTTTTCTTCAAAGAGCTATAAGGATCGGGTAGGAAATGATTCGTACCTGTTACTAGTTAACAACAAACTTTAATTTTTTGAAGTTCTATAGCCATTCTTCTTTGTGTCATTATTCTTTAACCCCATCGTGGTTTCCACTCCTTAGTATATCACACAACTACTAGCACATTTATCATACCTGTCTTTTTCATTCAACACCATCCTTGATCTTCTTTTCTATTGATACCCTACAAAAATGTATTTACTCATGTGACTATCACATGATACAGAAAGCATACTTTAACTGTAGCAAACTGTCCCACTTAGTAGGAGGTTGGCTTTTAGAATCTTGCAAGAAATATTAAAGATTTTAAAATAAACATTTATGGTTTCTCGAGGTAATTGTTTGGGTAGTTAGCTATAATAAACAAAAAATGGTCAGTAATGTTTATAATTACAGTATAATACTAATTACCTGTCTACAATACACATTCTTCTCTCAAATGGTTGCATATCACACTACAATATTGAGAAACTCATTATCTAATACTCCAGATTCATTGATCATAACGAGTATTATCCCGCATGATTTGATGAGAAACTCATTTTTTTTTTTCTAATCAAATAATATATACTTATAATATATTTTTATGTACGTTCACCTCAAAGAACTCCGGTCCAATGTTATTGAACTGTCACTAGAAGATTACTAGTTCAATTGTCGTTCTATTTCTTTCATGACCATCTGTGTTTTGGTATTTGCTTGGATAGCAGATAAATAGCATCTACATCTTCCACGTGGTTGTAGGCGGAGTTTTTTTTCAGCGTGAATCAGTGGAGATCAAATAGATAAAGAAGCTGAGCTAGTTTCCTGCTGAAAATGTTAAAAACCTAAGCATAACTCGTGTATTAGAACATGCTCATACTGGAGGATAAACGTACATTGTTATTTTCCTATGAATAAGTGTTGGTGATATGGTGTGCCTTAGAGTCCTAAACTAAAGGTTCTTTAATTGGCATATGCTTGGCAAAAGGGAAAAACGAACATGTAACTGCTGCTATTACTGCAAACATATGGACATGATAAAAATTGACGTGCTGCAATGGAAGATAAGCCATTACAACTGATTACACTCATGTGATGTCGTGCATAAACATTAAAGATAAGTGAAAGGTTAATTATGTTGGCCTAAAATAGACAGAATGTTTTTGCTTTGTGTTATCAAAAGTTTACCCCCGTAATCAATCATATGTCATTGGTTATTACCACACATTAATAACTTTTTGCTTTGGAAGCTCCAATGTTCTGTGTATCTTTAAAGAGGTAAAATAATAGTAACAATCATAGTTGTTGTAATTTCCTATTTCTTTTTGATGTGTAATTAAAGACTAAGGATGTTATATAGGCTGTAATGTTGCTAAGAAGTTTCTAAGTTAGAGAAGTCTTTGAACTCTGCCAACATCGTTCTCATGAAAACTAATCATGTTTGCCTACATGTAGTGTTGGTCAAGGTGTGAGCTATTTTTAATTATTAGTTGCACAAAACAGTAACACTAATTAAACATAGAATAACACACCGTTTTATATACATATATGATTACCTACCACATCTTCCCTACAACTTACATGCTGGGCAAGGACCATATTCAATGCAAAACGTAGTGCGTTCTAATGAAATTAATACCACTATCTCTAGTTATAGCACAACAATGGAACCGTCTGGTCCATACCTTTTTTTAGGTGACTTGTAATGAAGAGCTGCTCATTATCATCAATAATCAATATATGTTAACACTGATTTACTGTGATTATTTTTTATTAATGGTTGTGTAGGTTTATTAGAAAGTTGCACTTTTCTCCTTTTGTATTTATCTCAAAAAGGTGTTTGATTAGGAATGTTAAAATCCAAAGTAAGAGATATATGTGAGATTACAGTTTCATGGTTCCATTACAAGGCAGACACGTTAGCAGGCTCTTAGAGGGACCACTACTACAGATAGCATCACCGTCCATAAAGATAAATAGACATAGTTATTACAGTTTATAATTGTGCATTTTCATTATAACATTATCTATCCTTATGTACTTTATGTCATAAAGCTGATTGATGTGTGTAAGATATTGCATTTAAAGTCCTAATATTAAATATTATTTTTTACTGTGCAGGCTGTCAATAAAAATTATTGTACAAATCAGCATTACACTAGCAACACAATTAACAACATGTAAACTCAAATGAAGGGAAATCAAGATGCTCAGCAATTCTACCACTTCATTTCCTCCTTGAGTATGTAACTGATACGAAACTTCACTCGAGAGGTGCCTTGTCTAAACAATAAAGACAGTTAATTAATAATTACTTAACGCTATTGATGGATAGCTAGCACATGATTCTGAAGACACTA